>NC_069499.1:1014639836-1014932336 GCF_027579735.1 Bombina bombina | reverse complement strand
CAGAGGAGCGTGGTGCTTTACTGGGACATGAAGTTGGCTACTGCATACGTTTTGATGACTGTACTGATCCACAGGCCACACGTATCAAGGTGAATAAAATGGTATTCTCTGCAAACCAAGGTGTTGTGTTGCTAGAATAATGCAAATAGCCACCTCCACCTGTCATATACCATCATGGTACTGTATGATAAGATCAGCTTCTTGCTTGACATTCCTTCTTGCAAATTATGGGCTAGATTACAAGTAGAGTGCGAATTTATCACACGCACGCAAATGGGCAAATTTGTGCATTTGCAGGCGTGCGATAAATAACCAGCCATTACAAGTGGCTGGTTATTGATACCACAAGCTTGTGGTCAGAAAATTTAACCAGAGGTATGACCTAAATCTTCCCCAATTGCCCCCATATTTTAGTGTAGTTATGTTTATTTAAAAAAAAAAAAAAAAAAGTAGCACGTAGCATCTTTTTTTTTTAAAAAAAACAAAAAATTGCAAGAGGCAGGTTTAAGGGGTTAAAAAATGGTGGGTGTGGGGTGTTAGAAAAAAACCGTCACTAAGAAGTGCCTGTACATTGAGGTCTACAGGGACTGTGTGTTCCCAGTAAATATATATGTGTATAAGCGTATACATATTTATATTTGCTGCGGGACTTACCCCCTTTGCTGCGTTTAGGTTCTGTGCCGTTTATGATGGCATCAAAACGAGGCTTCCAGTCGAGCCTACGGAGAGTGCTCTCTTTAGTGCAATGCTTCTGTGTAATGCAAACGCGAGGTCGCTTTCGCATTGCACCTAGCTAGTAATATCAGCGCACATTTGCGTGCACTTGTATTACAAAGTGGAGCGTAAATATTGCTTTAGTGAAAGCGATATTTTGCGCTACACTTTGTAATCTGGCCCTATATAGGGCCAGATTACGAGGGGAGCACTAACAGTTACATGTGAGGGATAAAGCGTTTATTGCAGGTGTTTGCACTCGTCTGGTTCAACACTTGTATTACAAGTTGAAAGGAAACACGGTCACTTGAGCGCAATGGTTAACTGTTTCTTGAAACATAAGTGTCACAAAACACATCAAATACATTAAAAAGTACCCTTACACTGATAACAACATCTAATAAAAATTATTAAAAAAAATGCACACAATAATTATAAGGGCTCTGTAAGGGAAAAAAAGCAGACAAAAGGCTTCAACATTGAGATAAATACTTATACATCTACATAAATACATATGTACACATATATAGGAGTAGATGAAAACATGTAAAAGCATAATTATGCAATATTCATATTTACTAGCGTTACACTGTGTATTTACTGTAAATATTTCACATTCCAATCTTCTGCACATAGCAGAATAGTATTAAAAATGGATAATCATATATATAAAATCATTTAAATATATAGTTATATATTGTATGAAAATATCATCAGGTGTATGTAGAAATATGTATTTATGAATAAATAGAACTTATTGTTCTATGTGAAGAACATTGGAATGTGAAATGTTAGTGTAATGAGAATATTTGATCGGGTTTGCGTGTGAGTAGGCTCCCCCCCCCCCGACTTTTTTTTTTTTTTTGCTCCATCAAATTCATCGCGTGAACATGTACACGATGTTCTAACTTCTGTTTTTTTCGCTCGTCGGGTTAGCGTGAGAGCGAAAACTGTTTGTTTTCTTTCAACTCATAATACGAGTGCAACACGACAAGCGCTAAAAGCTTACTTCTAGCTTTATCTATATCTGACAACAATTGAAAGAGCTGTACTGCAAGAAAGTGCTTCATTTCCTTTGTTATATTGGTTTTATATACTATAGAATTAGCAAACTTTCCATATAATAGTCAGCCATCTACATTGGATAATATTGCAGCTGAAGAGATTTTTCTCATTTTTGTCTCTACCAATTGAAATAAAACAAAGTCTATTATTTTATAAACATACGTGACTGTTGGCAAAGTAAACAATGAAAGAGTTAACCATACAGGCTTTTATTCTTATCCATAATAAGTTTATAACATTTCTGGCATCTAACCTTATATTAAATAGCAGACAAGCCCACAGGGAACTACTAGAAAAGAAGAAACTGCTGTCTGTGGGTGGCTTGCTTGTTTATGAATGGTCACCTTATTGTGTTGTGCTTAGAAGTTGTGGAATCCATGTAATAATATTTTTTGTTGCAGTGGGTGTGTGTGTGTGTTTGAACTACTATATCTGTCTTCCTGTCTATCTCATATAATATAAAGTAACGTTTTGTGTGCAGTTTCTTACAGATGGAATGCTTGTGCGAGAAATGATGTCTGACCCACTGCTCACCAGATACAGGTAGAATTTAATATTTCCATTGCTTTGTGGCCCAGACTGACAATATCAGGGCCAAAAATAAACTAAAGGCAAATGAGGATTCATTTTAACATACAACCACAAATACTAATACTTAGTATTACAAATGACTGACATTCATTTTTATGTACTTGTGCACGTGGAGAACATCCCTACCTAATATATTTACTGCATGAAAGCATAGGGCTCCAGATGATGACCTTGGTTCTAACCAGAATGTAGATAGTAATACTTGAAAGTGGATAGTTCCTCCTTTCAAATGCAGGATCCTATATATTTGCACTTTACTGGCTGTGTCAAACAGGTTTATTTAAAGGGACAGTATACACTCATTTTCATATAACTGCATGTAATAGACACTACTATAAAGAATAAGATGCACAGATACTGATATAAAAATCCAGTATAAAACTGTTTAAAAACTTACTTAGAAGCTGTCACTTTGGCTCTGTTGAAAAGGTAGCTGGAAAGCCCACTGCAAGTGGCAAATAAGACACTCCCCCCCCTCCCCCTTCTTTTGCATATGAAAAGACCCTTTACACAAACAGGAGCAAGCTGGAGTAGGTAGTTGAGCGTATTCACATAAAACTTTGGGGCTTGGTTAGGAGTCTGAAAATCAGAGCAATGTTATTTAAAAATAAGCAAAACTATACATTAATTAAAAAAAACAACTTTATGGGCTATATAAATAGATTATCTACAAAACATTTATGCAAAGAAAAAATGAGTGTATAATGTCCCTTTAACTATTTTTAAAGGGACACTTAACATCTTGCAATTACAAGACATTTATGTTGTCTTGCCACAGAGTACAAAAGAACTGTGAGGAGCGCAGCGCTCCTCAAAGTTCTTTTGTACTTCGTGGCTTGGTGATTTTTTAAATGTTCTAATAAACATAAGTTTTTATAATTAATAAGAGCTTGTTACAACCTTGTTACTTTGCACACAACTAGAACTACCATAAAGCAACCATGCTAAATAGTTTTCTAAATTTTGTCCTGAGTTTAGAAATACCCAATGTTTACATGTTCTTTGCTTTTTTTGCAAGTTATAGGGCAATAAGTACAAGTAGCACTTTGCTATTTCAAAACCATTTTTTTAAATATTTTATTTATGACCAACAAAGGGTACAGAAATAGTGTACATGTCATTATGCCACGCAGGGCGAGAAAAGAAAAGTTCTGCAACATCACAGTTTTACAATGTAGCTTGAGTATACAATGTTAACATAAAATATGTGCTCTAATACCAAAATTCAAGACATTTCAAACAGGTGATATATCAGTATATACATCTTGGATATAGATAAAGTGTACATATAGTTATGCCGCACAGGGCGAGAGTAGGTAAGTATTTCAATATCGCATTATTACAATGTGTTTTGAGTATAATAAACCAGAATTTGAGATGTGTCAAACAGATGATACTTGTTATATACATCTTATGTAACCCCATTGTTGGGTTTTTATAATAAAAACAAACAAACAAAAAACAAACAAACCCAGAACTATAAACCTAACCTTAACAGTTATAGCTCTTAAGTTTTCTTTAGCCTAACAATACTGAGGTTCCGAAGCTATGAAAAATAAGACAACAATATTGTAACACTATGAAATACAAACCAGACTAATTAAGGTACATAGCCTCTTTTCGTCAGATCCCGCTTTTGAAACTTTTATGAAAGGCCAGAAAAGGATATAAGTTATTAGAGGTATAAGCCTCATACTATACAACAATACAAATCTACCATTATAAATACTAAATAGGAGACGCTCACTATGATTTCTTGACCAAGTAAAGCCAAAAGGCAACCACCTATATTAGACATTAAGAGTTCTGGTTATCCAATTAGAGCTTGACTGCCCAATGCCAGTGTAACTGTGTGTAAGAGGCATAAACCCAATATCATAAGATATTGACTGTGAGCTAGATCCCTCATTATAGAGTGATACAGGGTTAGTATACAAGGGGCACAATTTACAGTAGGGTATAGGAGGTTGGTACACATATTGTGTTGAGTAATAGCAAGAAATAAATTACAGATGGTTCCCAGAGGTTTGAGAGTCAAAAAATTCCCCAATTTTGAAGTTATTGATACTGAATTTATTAGGGAATGGAATAGCATCCTTTCTGAATGCTCCTTACGGTTTATGACTATGTTAGTTAAATATAAAACAGAACTGTTAACCTGTGTTAGGAATAATATTGCTAAGTTACAATCTGATTTAAATTGCTACAGGGATAGTGCTGAATATGGAAGGTTTGATATGATGCTGAGAGAGGTAGTTGAAACTTCTAAAACTGACCTTATTCATATCAAGCATTCCAAATTCTTGCGCGACCAAATAGACTACAATGATGGACAGGTATTTATATGGCAGAAACAAAAGAGGTTCAGAAACAATTTCTCTAGGAAATTGGGTCATAATAATAAAAACAAAAACAACAAAAATAGAAACAATGATACTCTAATGAACCACTGGTCATTACCTCAGGGGAAGAATCTGATTCTTCTTTACCTAAGAAAAATAAAAATAAATCTAAGAATCACAAGAAAAAGGTGACCTTTTCAGACCCTGAAATGACTGATGATGATCAGTCATCTCAGGCTGCATCGACATCATGTGACGAGGGCTCGGGTGTTGATTCTGAATTTGAATCATTTAATGACATTGATAAAGAAGGGCCCTCCTCATTTGATCCCTGCACCAGTGATACCACCCAACTAAACTTGGGGGCTATACATAAAAAATTCTTTAACTCTTCCCACAACATCAAAACAGGGTTCTAACTTACAGCAAGGCCATAATACTATTGAGAGGAATGTTACAATTAGTAACATTAAGTCCAATAAAGAACAAACACCTCAGGTTTTTCATGTGGCTCAGAAACACACAGGAGGAGGAGGGAAACAAAAACAAAAATCACAACAAACTCCCCCAAAACAATTGCTGACACAGCCACATCGTTACACACTGAGGGAACAACAACACAGAACACACACACACAATGAAACAAAGTAATGTGATTAATGTATCCACATTAATAGAATGGAAATGCAAGTACTTAATAGAATGGAAATGCAAGTACTTGAATATGGCCTGGGTTTCTGTCCTGACAGAAGGTTTGACATCTTTCAAACTATTATAGATGTCAATCGTTTTGTCAGGAAATTAACCCTTAAAAAACATTTTTCTTCAAAGATAAATCTGGATCAATCCATCAGAGAAATTACTTCTTCTGATGTTGGACATCCAGATTTAGAGTTCACTGAAGCTTGTAGTATGGTGGCCCTGGAAAGTTTAGAAGCAGAATCAGATACAAACTCAGAATTCACTAATAGTCAATTACCAAAGTTGAAGCCCAGTACAGATTTTTACCCAATACACAAAAGGGAAAAGCTCTTGAAACATTTCACAAAAGAGTCATTGAAGATCTGCATCTTCTTAACCAAAATAATACCAAGCCATCACACAACCTCTCTAAACGGGAAAATGAGCCGCTTAAAAATAATGAATCGATCGTGATACGACAATCCGATAAGGGAGGTAGTGTGGTGGTCATGGACCGTACACAGTACGTCAGTGAGGCTTTACGCCAATTAAGTGACACTAATGTTTATTCGGTTTTGAAAAGAAATCCAGGCAGCGAATTTCAGTATGAACTGGGGCAGATCCTGGACGACGGAATAGCTTTGGGCATTTTGGATAAGCAAACAGCAGATGCTCTGTATGTTAAACATCCGCTAACTCCAGTCTTCCATCATCTGCCTAAGGTCCATAAAAACTTAAGTGATATTAAGGGCCGACCCATTGTATCAGGCATTGGCTCACTATTGGAGCCCCTTTGTGATTGGTTAGCCAAAATTTTACAACCCTTTGTACTTGCATTACCCAGTTATATTAGGGATACTACACATGTCTTGAGGATTATGGATGACATTGAATGGAGACAGGAGTACAGTTGGCTCACCATTGATATGATCTCGCTGTACTCCAGTATCCCTCACGACATGGGTTTGGAAGCTATTGCATTCTTTCTTAAAAAGGATCCAAGCATGAGAGAGACAACCATTAAGTATCTGTTGAGAGTAACACAATTTCTTTTGGAGCACAACTATTTGTTCTTTGAAGGGGTGTTCTATCTGCAGCGACAGGGCACAGCTTGCTAATTTATTCATAGGCTGGCTCGAACGTATGTTTTTGTATGATGAGAGGAACCCCTTCAGAGAGGAGATAGTTGTCTACAAACGCTTCATAGATGACCTTATTTTTATTTGGTCATCAACAGAAGCTAGAGCCTCTGAATTTGTTGAGTACTTAAATGCCAGTGACAATGGACTGAATTTTACATTTGAGTGGCAAAAAAATAAGGTGAACTTTTTGGACATCACTTTAAGTGGTGCCAATATTGGTAACACAATCCATTCTACACTTTATAGGAAGCCCATCTCTGGCAACACTATCCTTCACAACAAAAGTGCCCACCCTTCACACGTGTTTAAAGGAATTGCCAAAGGTCAGTTCCTTAGAGCACGTAGGATTTGTAGCAGGGATCAAGATTTTGAAACAGAAAGCACAAACATCAAAGACAGATTAAAATCACGAGGTTACCCACCTAGAATGCTTAACCATCTAGCCCAAAAAAACTTGGAAGATGGTAGACCTCCATTATGCAATCAGTCTCGAAAAAACACTGAAGATAAGGATTTATCTTTTATCACAAAATATTCTTCTGATTATACATCAGTTTGTGATATTGCAAATTTTTTTTCCCAATTCTGTTGGAGGACACTGGTTTGAAGGATACTGTTGAGAAGGGGTTTAGGTGTGTATATTCCCGAAATCTCACTTAGGGTAACATTCTTGCCCCCAGTCAGTTACCAAGCTTGAAGAGAAACACAGGATCTTGGTTACTTGTAAATGGCACATACAAATGTGGTAATCATAGATGTAAAGCCTGTGATTTTCTGACTGAGGGCCGAGAGTTTTACTCTTGTGTTTCACGTGAATCATTTCTCACAAAAGGTTGTGTCAAGTGCTCAACTAGTTATGTCATATACCTAATTGAGTGTACAGAACACTCAAGACAGTATGTTGGCATGACCAGTCGGGACGTTAGAACCCGCATACGTGAGCATTTGGGTTATATTAAATATGACAAACCCTGCTCAGCGCTATCAAGGCACTTTCTGGAAGTACATCAAAAGGATGTTACTTCCTTTAAATGGAGAGCAATTGAGGCAATAACATTACCCACTAGAGGAGGAGACAAAGACCAACTCTTGGCACGCCGAGGTTTATTGGATTATGAAATTAAAAACACAAATCCCCCATGGTTTTAATTCAGAATATGATATAATCAACCATTGGAAATAATAGATATTTTAAGATATTGAGATATTTTTATGTTAAGCATAGAGACAGGATAATAAGTATTTATATTTATGGATATATTTAATTTTTTGATCAAGGGGGTCTGAGGTCCTTGACCAAGTATTTACATTGGTTAGCTATCCTTGTGTGTTTCTTGTAAGTTGGTTGTTGTCATTTTACCATGGTTATTATTATATCATATTACATATTATATATTTTTTTTATAGTTATACTCAAAAATGTATACTTTAGCCTACTATATACAGGTGGCCCTCGTTTTACAACGGTTCAATTTACACTGTTTCAGAATAACAACCTTTTTTTCCAGTCATGTGACTGCTATTGAAAAGCATTGAGAAGCAGTGCATTTATTAAAATAGCCAGTAGGTGGAGCTGTTCGCTTGTGTTGCAGCAAAGCCAAGCAAGCTGAAATTAATCAGTTTAACCAGACCTGAGCTATCAAGCAGCTTTCAAAGGAACAAGATCTTCCATCCTGTCTATAAATCAGTCCAGATTGGAATGCATAGAAAGAACTGTTTGCCTAAAAATGCAAGTGAAGTCTGTGTTGTGTGATTATTTTATTACGTTTATAATGGTGTTTAGCAAATGTTTTTGTTCATTTAACTTAGTTTAATTATATATTCTGTGTTGTGTGATTATTATATTAGGTTTATAATGCTGTTTAGCATTTAAAGTCTTCATTTCAAAGCTTTAAAAATAATGTATTAGGTGTTACTTATGCCAATTTTGAGAGGGGCCTGGAACCTAACTCCCTCACTTCCCATTGACTTACATTATAAACTGGGTTTCCATTTACAACCATTCCTTCTGGAACCTAACCCCGGCGTAAACTGAGGGATATATATATATATATATGTGGCCCTCGTTTTACAACGGTTCAATTTACACCGTTTCAGAATAACAACCTTTTTTTCCAGTCATGTGACTGCTATTGAAAAGCATTGAGAAGCAGTGCATTTATTAAAATAGCCAGTAGGTGGAGCTGTCCGCTTGTGTTGCAGCAAAGCCAAGCAAGCTGAAATTAATCAGTTTAACCTGACCTGAGCTATTGAACAAATTTCAAAGGAACAAGATCTTCCTGTCTATAAATCAGTCCAGATTGGAATGCATAGAAAGAACTGTTTGCAGAAAATGCAAGTGAAGTCTGTGTTGTGTGATTATTTTATTAGGTTTATAATGCTGTTTAGCAAATGTTTTTGTTCATTTAACTTAGTTTATTTATATATTCTGTGTTGTGTGATTATTATTAGTTTTATAATGCTGTTTAGCATTTAAAGTCTTCATTTCAAAGCTTTAAAAATAATGTATTAGGTGTTACTTATGTCAATTTTGAGAGGGGCCTGGAACCTAACTCCCTCACTTCCCATTGACTTACATTATAAACTGGGTTTCAATTTACAACGGTTTCGATTTACAACCATTCCTTCTGGAACCTAACCCTGGCGTAAACTGAGGGCTACCTGTATTGGATAACTTCAATTGATCAATTTGATCTTATGTATTATCATTATTTTTGTAAGGTGTTTCTAGAGAACTATTACTCGTTTAAATTAAAATGGATACACTTTAAATCGCCATAAATAAGTTTATAGGACCTTAATCATATTATACACATATGTTATTATTTCTGGTTCTATCTCTAAACACGAGAATCGATTTTCCCACCAATTACTTCTTTAATGTTGTATAGCTAAAATAATATAATAACATAATAAAATAAAATAATAATTTAACCATGAAAGGTAATAACTTATAGATTGAACTATGACAGATCTGTTAAATTTGGTGACATTTTCTGTTTTTTACTTTTAATGACAACAATTTTATGAATATAGATGCTTTCATGTTTTTATGTCTCTATGCTTTTCATATATACTCATCACAATTCAACTGTATGTTTGGTCGAATTTTGTTTGGACACAATAGGGACTTTTCCAAAAAAAAGGTTCCTTTCAGTTTAAATAATAATAGTCCCCTTTTGAATTCAATCTTTCTAAATCTGTATATGTAATTTTGGAATAGTATGAGTTAAACTAATTGGAATGAGTGTTTAGCACCGGCCAATGGTTACTGAGAATATGCTTTTTAAACTTGAGATGCATTTGCTCTAACAGGTTTATGAATACGGCTCCTGCCGAAACGCGTAAAACCTGTTAGCCTTTTATCTAACGTGTTTTAATGGATGTCATAAATAAAGTTTATTTTACTTATTCTACCTACGGATTTTGAACTTTCTTTTTTGTACAGATGATACTTGTTATATACATCTTATGTAACCCCATTGTTGGGTTTTTATAATAAAAACAAACAAAAAACAAACAAACCCAGAACTATAAACCTAACCTTAACAGTTATAGCTCTTAAGTTTTCTTTAGCCTAACAATACTGAGGTTCCGAAGCTATGAAAAATAAGACAACAATATTGTAACACTATGAAATACAAACCAGACTAATTAAGGTACATAGCCTCTTTTCGTCAGATCCCGCTTTTGAAACTTTTATGAAAGGCCAGAAAAGGATATAAGTTATTAGAGGTATAAGCCTCATACTATACAACAATACAAATCTACCATTATAAATACTAAATAGGAGACGCTCACTATGATTTCTTGACCAAGTAAAGCCAAAAGGCAACCACCTATATTAGACATTAAGAGTTCTGGTTATCCAATTAGAGCTTGACTGCCCAATGCCAGTGTAACTGTGTGTAAGAGGCATAAACCCAATATCATAAGATATTGACTGTGAGCTAGATCCCTCATTATAGAGTGATACAGGGTTAGTATATAAGGGGCACAATTTACAGTAGGGTATAGGAGGTTGGTACACATATTGTGTTGAGTAATAGCGAGAAATAATAACGTTCAGAGATTGACAGTATCCATTAAAAATGGAAATAGTGTAAGGTGTATATCTATGCACTAAAAAATTACAAGATGTCAGTTGCTGCAATTAAAAAAAAGTCTCTTTATTTAGAAATATTTAAAATACAGAGGGAACATACCCTATTTGAAAAGAACAGACTAACATGTTTCGGCTTGCGCCGTACTCATAGTCCTAAAACAACATACAGACACTCCTGCTTAAGAACCCTATACTAGGGTTTGATTGGTAGAAATCTCAATTATCAATTAGGGTTTTTAAAGGTGCAGTACATAGTACTCTTATTTAGCAATGGGATAGAATATATACACACATCAATTCATGCAATTTAGAGTATATAATTGTACAGTGCCCTAAATTCACGCATGTCTAACATTTACTTTATGCCTCAATCTCATATTTCTTTTGTTAGAGATGGATTGAACTGAAAAATGGAAAATTCACATCATAGATTTCAAAATTTAAATTATACATTTTAAAGTTTTAAATGGGAAAAAAATAGAGTTAAGTAACATATATAAGACAGTAAGTGCACTAAGTACACTGTTATGTGGTGGGCTTTTTTGAGAGAGGAAAGACTATTCTTTTTTATATATAGATTTCATATCAAATTTCATACAACTTTTCATATAGATTTTATCTCTGAAGGGGCTACAGTGATATACCTAGTTCTTATACTAAAAACCATAGGAGCTTAAAAGTAAATTATGCCTTGTAATGGATTTAAGTAAAAGGAAAAAATAAAAGAAAAAATAGATGTAACTTATAACGTGTGACTTATACTTTTTGTATACACTCTGAGTGTGTTATCTCCATAACCTAGGTTGTGAAAAGATCTTTCTATATATATACTAGTCATCTACACACATAGGTGTTATTGACCAATATATAATTAGAAACTTACATGAGACATTTATTTATTGATCTCTGGATATCAAGGGTCTTAGAAAGCTCCACAGCTTCATGACTTTAGAAGAAGCCTTCAAAGGGACCCGATGGAGGGGGGGGAAATGACGTGGTCAATTCCAATGATTGATAAAATCATACTCAGAGTTCAAACCAAAAGGAACCTTGGTCTGAAGTCTGAATATCCAGTACATCTCCTGTCTGGATAGAATTTGGAATTTATCTCCACCCCTCCCTCGGGCCTGTACTTTCTCAATTACCATCCATCTAAGACTTGTGCAGTCTTTATCGTGTGTGTTAACAAAATGTTTAACTACGGGGGTGGTACTCTTACCTACTCTAATGGTTGATAAATGTTCACGTATTCGTGAACGTACCTCTCTCGTTGTTAAACCTATGTATTGAAGGTTACAAACCGTGCACCACAAGAGATAGATGCAGTAGGTGGATCTACAGTTCACGCAGGCCACTACTTCAAAGCTTTCCCCTGTAGTGCAGGATTGAAATGATGAACCTATGTGGACATGTTCACATGCTTTACATTGATTGTTCCCACATCTATATGTGCCCCTATGTCTAAGCCAGGAGGATTGTGTCGCTGGGGCTGGTTTTTTTAGTTGTGAGGGAGATAGAATGCTACCCACAGATTTATTCCGTCGATACGAGAACCTGCAGCCTTTTCTTACTGCATCAGCTAGGCAATCATCAGCTGCCAATAGTTTAAAATGTCCTCGGATTATATTGCAAATGGTATGGTATTGTTCAGAATAATCTGTAACAAATGTCAATTTGCGTTCTTGATGACCACTAGGTTTTATGCGGTCCACCAAAAGGGAATCTCTTGTTAGTTTGTCTACTTCGTTTCTAGCTTTCTTAAGCACCTTGGTACTATATCCCCTTTCTTTCAATCTATCCTGTAATGCTTCTGCATGGCGTTCATAGTCATTTACTTTTGTACAGTTCCTTTTGAGACGAATAAATTGTCCCTTAGCCACAGAATATGGAACCTGACGAGGATGGCAACTTTGGGCATGTAGTATACTGTTCCCTGAAATGGGCTTCCTGTATACTTCAGATGTAATGTCGCCTGATTGCCATCCCCTAAGCTCCACATCCAAAAAATGAATATTCTGTTTGTTTGTTTCATGTGTGAAACGCAGATTGAAATCATTCTGATCCAGATA
Source organism: Bombina bombina (assembly GCF_027579735.1). NCBI lineage: Eukaryota > Metazoa > Chordata > Amphibia > Anura > Bombinatoridae > Bombina > Bombina bombina. The sequence continues at coordinate 1,014,919,627 of NC_069499.1, read as the reverse complement.
TTTAACAAATTCATTTACTGGGTATCTCTCACTGTCCCAAACAAACAGCAAATCGTCAATGAAACGATAGTACATCCTAATGGCAGGACAGAAGGTGTTACTATCCGCATAAATGTGGGACCGCTCCCACCAACCCATATATAGGTTGGCATAAGTAGGGGCGAACTTAGCGCCCATAGCAGTCCCACATTTCTGCAGATAGTAATCACCTTCAAATTGGAAATAATTGTGTGAGAGGAGAAATTCAGTGACCTCCAACACAAAAGCTCTAAAAGGCTCACTGTAGGTTGTCTCATGAATCAAAAAATATTCAATAGCCTTCAATCCTAAATGATGGGGGATTGAAGAATACAATGCTATGACATCCACTGTGAGCCACATAGAATTCTGTGTCCATCGGATTTGATCAATAAGATTCAGAATGTGTTTTGTGTCCCTAATATAACTAGGGAGAGCTATGACCAAAGGTTGTAACAAGTTATCCAACCACTCTGAAAGATGCTCTAGCATAGATCCTATTCCACTCACTATCGGTCTTCCCCGCACGTTTTCAATTGTTTTATGCACCTTAGGAAGGTGGTGGAAGATTGGAATTACCGGGTGTTTGACATATAAATATTGACAGGTGTCATTGTCAATAAAACCCTCTTCCACAGCACTATCCAAAAGGTGCATAAGTTGTCTTTGAAACACATTCGTCGGGTCTCCCCTCAGTTTGATGTAACTGGTATCATCCTCTAGTTGCCTCAAGGCCTCACTTATATAGTATGACCTATTCATGACAACTACAGAGCCCCCTTTGTCCGCTTGTTTTATGACAATATTCAAATTGTCACTTAATGATCTCACGGCTTGTTTTTCAAGTACACTTAGATTATTTTTAACTGTTTTTTTCTCATGATTCAGTTTTCTCAAGTCAGCCTCAACTCTTCTATAAAAGGTCTCTATAGTGTTTCCTCTGCTCTGGATGGGGTAGAAAGTAGAGGGATTTTTATATTTCTTATGCGATGTAGTTTGTGTATTAGTGGTATCAGTTATTGTCTCATGTTCCAACCCCCTCAGAGCTATGAGGTCACATGTATCTTGGAATTGAAACCCTTGGTAGATATTAGAATTTACTTGCCCCTGAGATTGTTCTATAGAAATTTCTGATTCATTATTTCTGAAGTGTTTACAGAGTGTTAGGTTGCGCACAAATTTGTTAAGATCCAACATTGTATTGAACAGATTAAAACTTACAGTGGGCACAAAGCCCAGGCCCAAACTCAACACTCTGTACTCTTCTTTTGTCAAGGTGTGATCAGAGAGATTTATGACGGTTTGTATTTTGATGGCATCCTGGTTTGTCTTACTGGGTACCTCCCTTGTTCGGGTAGTGTGATTGCTGTCCCACCTCCCCTGGACCGCTGACCCATGTGAAAAACCTGTTCCATCTGTGAAAACTCTTCATCTCTACTTGTTGATACATTCATAGATTGTTGTTCATAAGATGGAACAGGGTTTACAGATGGTTGATATTTTCTCTGTTGGTGTGTATTATGTTGTTGAAAGCTGGGTTTACCAGAGTGTTGGACTGCATATACCCTGTTAGGACCCTGTCTCATGTCCATTCTAGTGTGTATGTTCCCCCGTCCAGAAAATCTGTTATAATTAGTGTTCCTTTTTACCGTATCCTGGAGGGTTTCTTCCTCAGCTGAATATGCACCATCATCCCCAGACTCTGCCTCACTATCTGAAAAAGTAACATTTTTGTTACCCCTACCTCTCTGTCTCCTACCTCTTCCTCTCCTATGCCCCCTGTTCTGACTCCTCCTATATTGGAATCTTTGGCCTCTGTTCCAAATATAGATTTTGTTGTTATCATAATCTGATTTGTCCCTTAAAAATTTGCTGTGTTTGATACTAACAATCTCCTCCTTAACCTCTCTGATTGTTTTTTGTAACACAGCATCAAATTTGGGAAAATCAATACTGGCACAAAAATTGTTTAAAAGTGTTTGTACATCACAAATATCAACCCTGATTGCATTTAACATTTCAGTTTTATGACTTATCAGTAGTTTCATTAGTCGGCCAGAACAGTCACTCAGAATAAGGTTCCACATATCAATAAACTCTTGGTCATCAGTTTCAAAAGTTGGAAATTTGCTGATTCGCAAGCCCCTTGGTATCATGTTAAGGGCTAGATACTTTTCTAAAGTCCAAATATCCCATTTAATTTTCTTTTCCTTGATTAAAAGGCGCTCCATCTCATCAAATAGCATAGGCAAATCAAAACTTTTTCGATCATGTGAGAATATATGCTCTATTTCCACATTGTCAAAGTCCCTCTCATTTACTTCTTTTAGTGAATAATAGGTGATCACAGTTGATCCCTCTTGAATCATATCTTGCTGCATATTGTTGCAATACAGAAACCAGGGGTTTTGCCCAAACACCCAAAAATACAAATAAGAAAAAAAAAATGGTTTGTTGCAACAGAACAAAATAACTGCTATATAGTAATGTCCGTACAAGCTTTGAGCTATAGTTCCTTTTTATTTTCTGTTTCTAAGTAGTGACAGTAATAATAAGCAAAGTATGCTGTGCTCCCCTCTCTCTATGGACAATAAACAGTGGGTTATCAAGCCCCTTCGTTATTCTTTTGACCTTTTATGTATATATATTTTGTGCTATTCAGATAACCCTTATGTGACTTGTTCCCGAGTATCAATGTGTAGCTAGTAATCCTTAAAGCAATAATGTACAGGATTTTGAAGGATTTTAAGCGGATATGGAAAAGTTCCAATCTGTAAACCAGTGTCTCTGTTCATGCAGATGCAGAAGCATTACAGGATAGATTGAAAGAAAGGGGATATAGTACCAAGGTGCTTAAGAAAGCTAGAAACGAAGTAGACAAACTAACAAGAGATTCCCTTTTGGTGGACCGCATAAAACCTAGTGGTCATCAAGAACGCAAATTGACATTTGTTACAGATTATTCTGAACAATACCATACCATTTGCAATATAATCCGAGGACATTTTAAACTATTGGCAGCTGATGATTGCCTAGCTGATGCAGTAAGAAAAGGCTGCAGGTTCTCGTATCGACGGAATAAATCTGTGGGTAGCATTCTATCTCCCTCACAACTAAAAAAACCGGCCCCAGCGACACAATCCTCCTGGCTTAGACATAGGGGCACATATAGATGTGGGAACAATCAATGTAAAGCATGTGAACATGTCCACATAGGTTCATCATTTCAATCCTGCACTACAGGGGAAAGCTTTGAAGTAGTGGCCTGCGTGAACTGTAGATCCACCTACTGCATCTATCTCTTGTGGTGCACGGTTTGTAACCTTCAATACATAGGTTTAACAACGAGAGAGGTACGTTCACGAATACGTGAACATTTATCAACCATTAGAGTAGGTAAGAGTACCACCCCCGTAGTTAAACATTTTGTTAACACACACGATAAAGACTGCACAAGTCTTAGATGGATGGTAATTGAGAAAGTACAGGCCCGAGGGAGGGGTGGAGATAAATTCCAAATTCTATCCAGACAGGAGATGTACTGGATATTCAGACTTCAGACCAAGGTTCCTTTTGGTTTGAACTCTGAGTATGATTTTATCAATCATTGGAATTGACCACGTCATTTCCCCCCCCTCCATCGGGTCCCTTTGAAGGCTTCTTCTAAAGTCATGAAGCTGTGGAGCTTTCTAAGACCCTTGATATCCAGAGATCAATAAATAAATAACTGTCTCATGTAAGTTTCTAATTATATATTGGTCAATAACACCTATGTGTGTAGATGACTAGTATATATATAGAAAGATCTTTTCACAACCTAGGTTATGGAGATAACACACTCAGAGTGTATACAAAAAGTATAAGTCACACGTTATAAGTTACATCTATTTTTTCTTTTATTTTTTCCTTTTACTTAAATCCATTACAAGGCATAATTTACTTTTAAGCTCCTATGGTTTTTAGTATAAGAACTAGGTATATCACTGTAGCCCCTTCAGAGATAAAATCTATATGAAAAGTTGTATGAAATTTGATATGAAATCTATATATAAAAAAGAATAGTCTTTCCTCTCTCAAAAAAGCCCACCACATAACAGTGTACTTAGTGCACTTACTGTCTTATATATGTTACTTAACTCTATTTTTTTCCCATTTAAAACTTTAAAATGTATAATTTAAATTTTGAAATCTATGATGTGAATTTTCCATTTTTCAGTTCAATCCATCTCTAACAAAAGAAATATGAGATTGAGGCATAAAGTAAATGTTAGACATGCGTGAATTTAGGGCACTGTACAATTATATACTCTAAATTGCATGAATTGATGTGTGTATATATTCTATCCCATTGCTAAATAAGAGTACTATGTACTGCACCTTTAAAAACCCTAATTGATAATTGAGATTTCTACCAATCAAACCCTAGTATAGGGTTCTTAAGCAGGAGTGTCTGTATGTTGTTTTAGGACTATGAGTACGGCGCAAGCCGAAACATGTTAGTCTGTTCTTTTCAAATAGGGTATGTTCCCTCTGTATTTTAAATATTTCTAAATAAAGAGACTTTTTTTTAATTGCAGCAACTGACATCTTGTAATTTTTGAGCTTTAATTTTTGCCCAAGTCAGTTGCTGCTTTTCTACTAGCTGCACTGCAGTCCGGACTTGCCAACAACCCTCTCTCTGGATGATATCCTTTCAACTTTGGTTCCCGAGGATACATACGGCATCAGGATAAAAATTGTGGAAGTACCTATTTTGGTGCGATTTAACAACAGAGGATTTTGCGGCAGAGAGGCTTGAAACAGCCCGTGGATTGATTGAAGTTCCAGCAAACTCCAAGCCCAGTTGCCCAGGGTGTACCATTAACAGACGGAATCCAGGAAGTGACGTCACGCCCCACGTGTGGCGATACGGAAGACGCTGAATCCGCATGGTGTGGACGGACGGGGGTCCGGAACAGCGCATAGCAAACCAGCAAGACCTAGGACGATCCAGGTCAGAGGTACCGGGGCACAGAAGGGAGCGGAGGTATATGTATTCATATATATATGTATCTGCATGAACAGAGACACTGGTTTACAGATTGGAACTTTTCCATATCCGCTTAAAATCCTTCAAAATCCTGTACATTATTGCTTTAAGGATTACTAGCTACACATTGATACTCGGGAACAAGTCACATAAGGGTTATCTGAATAGCACAAAATATATATACATAAAAGGTCAAAAGAATAACGAAGGGGCTTGATAACCCACTGTTTATTGTCCATAGAGAGAGGGGAGCACAGCATACTTTGCTTATTATTACTGTCACTACTTAGAAACAGAAAATAAAAAGGAACTATAGCTCAAAGCTTGTACGGACATTACTATATAGCAGTTATTTTGTTCTGTTGCAACAAACCATTTTTTTTTTCTTATTTGTATATCTATGCACTCTCAACAATCTGTGAAAAATTGTCTGAATTGCGTTATTAGTTAAGGCATCTACAGATTATTTGCCTTATGCAAGACTCCACCATAGTAAAAGGAATCCATTTCAATTATTGAAATGTAACTCTAATAGCAGGCATAAGTTTGATTATTTAATCTGTTTTTTATATATACAGAGATGTTGAGTTAGTATAAAGAAATATTATTGTGATAAATGGGGTAACGAAGTTCCTCCAATTGAAACAAGGTAGTTCCTCATGTTCTATTTATATAATCAATACAATTTGAGCAATGACCAAGACCAAGGTGAAATATGTGACTTGACAATATTTGGTACATTAAATGTGTAAGATTTGAGAGGTATTTTTCCCCTCTTGTGTAACCAGAGCACTGTATATACTCTCTGAGCTCTACATGGAATCCATTAAAGGGTACATTTATGGTCAGTATATCAGTTAACCAGGGTTTAAGTATAGAATAGTAAATATAAAGTGGGCTTAGGCTATTGACATAGATACAAATAAGGAAATGGATGAACAATTAATGCCTTAGTGTCATCAGGATAATTATGTTACGCAGCCAAATGATATTGGGTCAAACAGAGTTTCATTATAAGGTCTAGCACAAAGCAGTTAACACACAATGGGCACGGTTTATCCAATGGGGCTTGGGGAGTCAGGACACAAAAGGTGTTATGTAATGATAAGGTATAATAGAAGCCAGAAATTGACATCAATTATTAATACAAATAGTGGAATGCATATATCTTTGACTTTTAGAAAATTTGTGAAAAATTGTCTGGGTTGGGTTCTTAGTTAGAGTCTCTACAAATTACCTGCCTTGCTCAAGACTCAGCCAAAGTAAATGGATCCTACTTAAATAATAAGTCATAGGTTGTTGAACTAGTAGCCAATTATGTCCCCCAGTATATCCAAAGATAGAGCATGGAACTGATCCTAAAGTAGTCAAATCTAAGGTTAAAATAAATATATTGACCGAGCAAAGTGAAATTTAAAGTGAATACTCAGCTAACAAAAAGAAAGCGTGTTAAGGCTGTGATGTAGGGAATTTAGCCAGACCTATGAGAGTGTTTAGTAGTAAGATTTTTTTATATAGAAAACAAAACAGCAATAAAACTAATTAAATACAGGCGAACACTGATATCTCACTGCTTGAGAACATGTTCTTATAGACACAGAACCTGTAACCTAATAAGCAAAATGTATGTGAAAAGGAGATTAAATGCAAAAACATGACCGTTAATCTGAGTTAAATTTGTCCGCAGTATAAGGAATAACATTGCTTAGTGCACAGAACCGGTTTTCCACATAGATGAGTACCAGTAGTTGAAGAAGGTGACCGGCTCAGTTAGATCAATGTTACTTAACCGATGCCCGAAGGGGAAAACTAAAGTGCGCTCTTGCCGACCCCTGCAGTTGTTGCATAGGCACCATGTGCATGGAAAATCCTTCACAACATCCTTTCAGTATGCAAAGTGGGATATAGGCACTGGCAATCTTAGCAAGTAGCGCTGCAAGCCAAGAAGGTCAGAAGCTAACACACCCGCCGCACAGTGATCATGCCGGTCCCCATGCCTAATGTAGGGCAGATATTGCAATCTGAAAAATGTCCCTGCAGTCTTTACGAGTCTAGAGGTATGGTAGGCAACCTTCTCCTCAACACTTGTTGCAAGGTCCACATCTGGGTTAGGGGTTTCTGAAGGTATATCAATGGCAGACTCTGACAGGCATGAGCAGGGGGGTATTTCTCTAGTCAGTAATATCGATGTTACCTCTCTCATCACTAAGGGACCCGGATCAGTGGAGCCGTTATCCGTTTCCCGTGAGTACGATGTACTATTTAGAGCAAGGCCATGTGGATTGGAGATAGATTTCTGCGATCGGAGAGGTTGCTCTGTTAGCTTCAATATTGCGCTTATCTCCGTGCAGGAAGAAAGGAGTTGATCTAGTCTAGGCAATAATATGTCCCTTATTTCAGCTAGAATATAGTTATCCTTACATGGATCTTTAGTGCTTGGTATATCCATTGTAGAATGTCAGGAGGTAGCGCCATTTAACTTGTAGAACTATATACAACGTGGCAGCAGGAGACGCGCCACAATGCCAGAAGGCTTTGACAATTTTAAATTGCTTCTCGGCAGCCAAGGGATGTTTTGCCTTGATCCAGGAGGGTTCCCGGGCACAGATATTGCCAAGGGATAGTAGGATGGTGAGATATATAGTCACTTTCTCCTGCAAGCTGTGCTGAGCTTCAGGAATCAGTGGCCATCTTAAAACGCAGATCACCGGAAGTCTCAAAACCATTTTTTTTCTTTCAAAAATAGCAATAGTTACATTGGAACACTGATATGTCATGAATCCATGAATAACCCTTCACATTTTATATATTTTTAAAAAGAAAACAACCTAAGGTATTAAACTTTGGGTATATTGACTCTCTTCATGCAATAATTTTACCACCAATCTATGCCAAAGTTTGAAAGAAAAAAAAATAGTGGTGATTTTTTGACAAAATAGCAACTTAAGAATACATTTACTGAGAATGTTAAGGGTTACTGCCAATTACCACCCAAATAGGTGTTCAGCAGCATCTCCTGAGTACAGTGATACCACCCATGTATAGGGATGTTGGGTTCTCTGGGGGCTTTATTTTTAGGGGGGCGCATTCCAGTTTTTCAACTTTTTAATTTTCACATCTGTCATCGTGCACCCATGTACTATTTGGGTAATTTCTGAAGCCGGCCAATGTAATTTACCCCATCAAACCATATATTTTTGAAAAGTAGACACCCTAGGGTATTTAAAATGCAGGTATTTTAACACTTTCCATGCACTAATTCAACCACCAGTCTTTCTCAAACTTTTGGGTAGTCATTATTTTGTGTTATTTTTCACACACGTTGTACTTTAGGCATGGATTCTTAGCTCCTGTTATGCAAAAAAACACCTCAATATGTGTTCAACATCTCCTGAGTACAGTGATAAAAGGGGGCTAAAAGGCCTTATTTTTAGGTGGCACATTCCAGTTTTCCAACTCGGAAATTTCACATATGTCATCATGCACCCATGTCCTATTTGGGTCATTCTGAAGCCGGACAATGTAATTTACCCCCATCAAACCAACAATTTTTGAAAAGTAGACACCCTAGGGTATTTGAAATGCTGGTATTTTAACACTTTCCATGCACTAATTCAACCACCAGTCTTTGTCAAACTTTTGGTTAGTCATTATTTTGTTTCATTTTTCACACACATTGTACTTAAGGCATGGATTCTCAGTTCCTGTTGTGTTACTGCCAAAGAACACCCCAATATTTGTTTAGCAAGATCTCCTGAGTACAGACTTCTGACATGTGTTTGATTTTTTTAAATTTAACATATCTTCTTTTGGGGGGGCTTTTTTTACATACCCCAATTCATTTGCTTGTCATGAATGTGCATATATTTCAGAAGTTGATGTCCCAAGGTATTGTATATGGGGTGTTTTGATGCAACTGTTTTAGCCAAAAAATTGGAGAAAGTGTGTGGTTGTATTTTTCATTTTTACACATACATTGCTTTTTGGCTATGATTTAGGAGAGCCTGTTGTAAGTTATTGCAAAAAAAACCACTGCATGTTGTTTTCTGCAAGACCTCCTGAGTACACCTATGCCCCCATGCATAGGTTTGCCAGGATTTTGGGAAGGTTCTGTTACAATTTTATGACTTGTAAATTTAGTTAAGTGAGTGTATTTCTTCTGATAGGCCTATCTTTAGTTTTGGGCCTATTGCATACCCCATTTTTATTTATTGCCATGAAAGTGTATATTTCACTCCAGGTTGTTTTCTGCAAGATCACCTATGCCCCCATGCATAGGTTTGCCAGGATTTGGGGAAGGTTCTGTTACAATTTTATGAGTTATAATTTTAGTTATTAAAAGTGAGAGTATTTCTTAGGCCTATTTTTAGTTTGGGGCCTATCACATACCCCAGTTTTATTTATTTATATGGTGTCCCTTCTCTGTCCCCTCTTAGTACAGACTCTGCATTTTTTTTTTGTAGTTTCTGCTTTGCGGCAGTAGGGGGGATTTTAAAAATAAAATGGATAGCCCCAACTCTGCTCTCTCCCATCACCGCCCGGGAAGCAGGTGCATCTTTGTACAAAATCCCCGAAATGATCTGGAGCTGATACTGTAAAAAAGTCTGTTTCATTCTGGGGTTTGCTTTTTTGAAAAGCATTGTGGGTGGCATTCTGCATTAAGTAAATTGCAACCTTTTTGTAACAGGCCCTTGTTCTCCGCATAATTAGATAGGGCTGGAGCAGCTGATCTGCCCCACCCATTTGACGGTTATAAGCCTTGATGCACACTGGCTTCCTTATGATCTCAGCTCTGCCACGTACAGAGACCTCCACCGTCCTCTCTCTGTGGATGGTGGTAAGAAGGTATACATCCTTCTTGTCTCTGTACTTAAGTGCCAACAGCTCTTATTGGCGCAAAGCTGAGGTCTCCCCCCTTCATAGCCATGTGCGTGCAAGTTGTCCTGGGAAACCTGCGCAGTTCTTTTTAATTGTACCGCAAGCTACTGTATCAAAGCAATACAGTAGCTTGAACAAAAGGACACTTGTATAATAATTATCTAAGTACAAGTGATACCCTTTGTTCATTAGGGGTAATATCAGGTCCCAGACAATCTTGCCAGTGGTTTCCATATGTTCTGGGCAACCTGGAGGGTCAAGGTGGCTATCCTTTCCCTCATACACCCGGAAGGCCTGAGTAATACCCAGTCTCGTTCTCACAGAGCTTATGCACCTTTATCCCATACCTGGAGTGCTTGGAAGGAATATACTGCTTGATTCCCAGCCTTCCCTTATACTCCATCAGGGATTCATCCATGCATATATTCCTTCCAGGTGTATAAGCCTCTGCAAACCTGGCAACAAAGTGGGTAATCAGGGGGCGGATTTTATACAGCCTGTCAAATTGGGGATGCTCTATGGGAGGCACAGACTGTTGTCGCTGAAGTGCATGAAACGTAGAATCATTTCATACCTCTTCCTCGACATACTCTGGGAGAAAATGGGGGTAGAGCAGATGGGGCTACTGCTCCAGTAGGAGCGAATGGAGGGTTTCTTTATGATGCCTATCAGCATAGTCAATGCCCAGAATTTTTTAAATTCTGGCACATTAATGGAGGCCCATTGCTGCTTTGCCAAATATGTTTCAGGCTTTGCAGCACGGAACTGATGGGTATATAAATTAAATTAGTTTGGGCGACAATGTTCCCCAATACATCATCGCCCAGAAACACCTCCATAAATTGTTGGGGGCTAAATCCTGCAACATCCATATTGATACCAGGATTTGCTGTGAAGGGTGGGATATCTGGCCTCTGGAGGTGAGGCGTTACCCACTCTTCAGCGGCAATGGCAGCAACACGCCTCCTGGCAGGGGGGCTAGCAGCCACAGATACAGCATTATCAGTTGAGACTGCATCTAATGATGTATCTGAGCATATGGCAAAGTCAAAATTGGGGTCTGAGTCAGACATAGAGGCATCTGACTCTGATGCAAGGATGGCATATGCCTCCTCAGCACTGTATATTCTCTGTGACATTTTATTTGTCACAGAAAAAAAAAGTTACTAAAAAAAAATCCACACAATTTAAATTTAAATTAACTAAATGGCTCTGAAAAGAGCCTTTGGGTCTCTCAAAAAAAATACTAAAAAAAAAATGAACCCCTAAAAAAAATGCTCAGACAGCAAAAAAGTACTGCTATGCTACTGCCAGTGATTTATACCTTTTGGGTCTCACAATTTTTAACAAATATATGAAATAAATCTCTCTCTCTTCTCTCTTGAGGAGAGAGATTCACACTGGTCAGATTCAATATTTACAAATATTGACATGATCAGACAAATGGGATATTTTATTATCATTTTTTTTTTTTTATTGTGGCAAGCTCAGATTGGATGACCCTAGTCTGCCCCTATGATGAGACGGGGTAGGGACACCCCCAGAAGCCCCACGATGCACTGGGCATCGCCATCTTTGATGCCTCATAGGGGTGGGGGAGGGGGGCTATATGGCTTATTTTATATCAAGTTTTTATTTTTTTTATTACTAGCGAAGTGCCTCGACCCACCGAGGCACTCAACACACAAGCAGAGCATCGGAAGCCTGTCCGATCGCTTCCGATGCTCTGCTAGACTGCCGGGCTCCACGTGGAGTGAAACCATAAGTGATCACTCGTGGGGGAGTCATCAATCCGGGTGCCGACAGTTGGGAACAGTATTGCAGGATGCCTCAATATTGAGGCATCGCTGCAATACTGTTAGAGCGCCTGGAAGCGATCTCGATCACTTCCAGCTCTCAAATTAGCTGACGACGTACGTCCTTGGTCGTATAACCTTTTTTTTTTTTTTTTAGGACGTACCCTATACGTCGTCGGTCCTTAAGGGGTTAAAAGGATATGGAACCCAAAATTTCTCTTTTATGATTCAGATACAGAATACAATTTTTCAACAACTTTTCAATTTACTTCTATTTTCCAATTTGCTTCACTCTCTTCTTATCAATTGTTGAATGAGCAGAAATGCACTACTAAGAGCTAGCTGAACAAAATTAAGTGATCTAATAACAAGAGACATGTGTAAAGCCTCCAATCAGCAGCTAGTTCCCAACAGTCCACTGCTGATCCTGAGGCTACCTAGGTATGCTTTTCAACAAAGGATACAACAAAAACAAAACAGAGAATAGAAGTAAATGGGAAAGTTGTTTTAAATTATATGCTTTATCTGAATCATGAAGTTTTTTATTTTGACTTTACTGTCCCTTTTAAACATTTTTAAAAACAAATTATTAACTTGTTTGCTGCAGTTGCTTTTAAATACCTAGACTCCACCAATCCGGACTTGAATGTGCAGAGTACATGGCTAGTCAAGGTCATAGTGTTAGTATACAATGCATTGTTTTGCCGTTGTTATCTGCTAAAGCCAGTTAGGGTAATACATGTAGCAGAGTTATCCTTGAGAAGGCTGCAGTGTGAATTTCCAGTTCTGAGAGCTGAAAAAGTAGCAAAATAAATAGTGAAAGTACTACACAGAACTAAACATTTGATATTAAAATCTCAAGGTATTTACTGTCCCTTTAACAACCATATCAAGCAGTAGAGCAAGGAGAGACCTTATAAACATAGATCATATGGTAAATATTACTTGGCAAAGGGGAAATCATTTTGCACAGTATATGTCATTCTTTAAATTCTAGGTTGGTACTACAATGGACAGCAATGCATAATCCTATTAAACAGCAAGTTTATATTTAGTACAGAGTACTTTTTTTCCTTGTAATAATAAATACAAAAAATTCCTTTAAATACTAATGGCAGTGGCAGCGTAATGGCTGAATTCTGTTTGAATTTTCTTCCAGTGTGCTGATGTTAGATGAAGCTCATGAGCGGACCCTTTACACAGATATTGCTATTGGCCTGCTCAAAAAGGTGAGTCCCCCCCCCCCCTGAAAAATGTGTCTTCTTTAGTGTATTTCTTTCTCATAACTGTAAACCTGAGTTCCATAGTAAATTTACTGTTTAATGGGTGCACCACCCAACTGATTTTACTCACCACCTGACTAAAATTGTAACCAATATTAAGCTAAAATGAGCTAATATTAATGTTTTCAATGTCTGTTGCACAAATTTTCATTAAATCAATTTATGTTAAAATGATGCAATTAATGTGTGCTTTGAATAGCTTAAGTAACATCTATAAATAACATAAAATGTTATAATATACACTGCTCCCACCTGGCTACTTCATAATGCTTCCTAGCAAGCAACATTTTCTGTGGAGAACACTGTGAAACCAGTATTGTAGTGCGATTCAAAACACAAATGGCAAAATGTATCATTCTGTAAACGGATAGGATTCACACGTCCATCATGATTGTAGTTCGCATATGTTCCCCATATTTATCATTGCACGAGCAATACCCCCACCCCCCACCCTCGTGCAACCAAGTAGGGCTTCTCAATCACCCTGGTCTAATTAATCTGGGGGGATTTTCATCTGACAAATCCAAGTTGGCGAGAGGGTTTTTATGAAGCAGCAGTTTAAACCGCTGCTTCATAAATTGCAGTTGCAGGCTCAAATGAACGAGCCTATAACCGATGAATGATAAATCTTGCCCAAAGTTTACTAATAGCAACGATTGTAGTATTTCATGGAATAAACAGATTTGCATGTTATCTCTCCTCCTGAATTAAAGCTGCAAGTGAATATCATTTGACTGTAATCACTTGTCCTCCTCGGATGCATGTGATTACCTGTGTCACTGTATAACAGAATATTTTGCAACCCATCTTGAACAATGTCTTTTATGCCCCATTACACCCAGGAGCTGCTATTTTAATTGTGATTATCTGCATTGTTCACTTTCTTCCTTCCCATGCAGAACACAGAGGGGCATGAAACTGTTTTGGAAATTGGAAAATCTCAGTTTTGTTATTGGTAGGGGATTTTCATCAAAATGGCAATCACTTGTCTATTTTACTTTCTAGGGTGATATATTCTCCAAAAGGTCCCTTATTCCTTAAAACTCATACAAAAAAAATTATATTCTTAGATTTGAAATGATGGGTTTCATTCCTCTGTAAGTATTGAGTGACTGCCGTTTCTATTGAAAGGACCTGTTTACTTAGTAATTTTACTGTGCTTTGGGCTACAAAAGAGACCCTGCCACCCCCATCCAAGCACCAAACCACATATATATCACATGGCTGAAAGAGCAGACAACTGAAGATTGCTACTTACTCACAGTTACATAGTTTTCAGACTAAGATATTACAAATATATATCATAAGAATTGGACTTTTAGTAAAAATCAGATGTTCCAGAACCCAAGGAGTCTTGCAGAACATTATACCCACCAAACCTTAAAATGATCTCTATTTTGCGATCTGACTGGTCTTCTTTTCTACCCTTCCCTAGTCACTGAGTGTACTTAATGTAACCTTTGCTGACCCCTTGTGCTTCAGAAGTTTTCTTTTAAAATAAAAGTGAATTCCTTCTATCAGATGTGGGTGCACTCCCATATATACAGTAAACAGGACACTTGGTGGTGTGTGGTTTTGATTTCAAGCAATTAGCTTTATTTTAGTTGGGAGACCCTTTCTCTAGCTGCTAATGGGTGGAGTATATTTAAATTGGATGAGGCTATTAATTTATTATTTCTTTATTTAAATATGTTTCTATGTTCGCATTAAACCTCTGGTCTGGCCAAACCTTTTTATTGTTTGTTTAAAAAATACCTAAATGTTTCTTGAAGCATACTAGACTGCTTGAATTAAATAGCTTGGCAATCTAGACACTCGTTTCCTTTCACCCATCAACCCTTTGCATTTCTCACCTTCTCTTATAGGTTCAGAAAAAGCGAGGGGATCTACGACTGATTGTGGCCTCTGCAACACTAGATGCGGAGGTAAGTTTGTGAACATTTCAATTTATGTTTTGCTTTTATGCAGGTTGTGATTATTTATTTTATTAAATGCAAACTGTAGTCATAGAAAACCATATATATTCAGTTTTTTCCCCTTATGACTGCGCACGACCTGTGACAGTGTAAAGTTGCAGCAAATTACACATAACAGACCAACGTTGTTGTTGTTCATCAACAAAAAATATGAAGCTGACCAAACACTAAAATATGCTGCCTTACAAGTATTTTGGTTGGCCTTGATTACCATTTAACCCCTAACCTTAAAGGGACTGTCTACACCATAAATTGTATTGTTTAAAAATATAGATAATCCCTTTATTACCTATTCCCCTGTTTTGCATAACCAACAGTTATAGTAATGCACCTTTTACCTTGTATCTAAGCCTCTGTAGACCCCTTATTTCAGTTCTTTTGACAGACTTACATTTTAGCCAATCAGTGCTTACTCCTAGGTAACTCCACGGGCGTGAGCACAATGTTATCTATATGGCATAAATTAACTAACGCCCTCTAGTTGTGAAAAATGTCAAAATGCATTCAGAGAAGAGGCAGCGTTCAAGCGTTCAATTAGCATATGAGCCTATCTAGATTTAGCTTTCAACTAAGACTACCAAGAGAACAAAGCAAAATTGATGATAAAAGTAAATTGGAAAGTTGTTTAAAATGACATGCCCTATCTGAATCATGAAAGTTTATATTTGACGTCCCTTTTAAAGGGACGATAAACTTATTTTATTTTTTTATTTTGTTATTTTAGATAGAGGATGTCATTTTAAACAACTTTATCTAATTTGCTTTGTTCTTTGTTATCCTTTATTGAAAAACATTCCTAGGTAGGCTCAGGAGCAGCAATGCACTATTGGGAGCTATACTATATGCTAACATATATCTGTGTGTGTCTGTCTCATCTGATGTGTTCAGATAGATCACAGTAGTGCATTGCTGCTCCTTCCAAAAGGGACATGAAAAAAATGAAGCAAATTTGATAATCGTGAAAGAAAAAGTTGGGGTTTCATGTCCCTTTAACCTTAATATCTATATTGGTGTATATTGGTTTCACTCAACATTCCTCCCATTTGCAGCTGGCAGTCACATTCTGTAACAGTGGTTTAGCTAGCAATCATTCCTTATTACAGTACATCATGTCATACAAACAAATTAATAAGCAGTTTTCTTATTAAAAGTAGAGACATTGGTATCAGAAGGTTTTGTAAACTTTTCTGATTTATTACAAATGAGGGAAAAGGTTGTCTTGCTTTCTTGTTTCCATTATTTTTACTCGTCTTACATAAAGCTTTAATAACAATGTGAGTAAATGCATTACAATATCTTAAAGGGACATGAAACCCACATTTTTTCTTTAACGATTTAGAACGAGCATGCAATTTTAAACAAATTTCTCTTGTAAGGTGTATCCAGTCCACGGATCATCCATTACTTGTGGGATATTCTCCTTCCCAACAGGAAGTTGCAAGAGGATCACCCACAGCAGAGCTGCTATATAGCTCCTCCTCTAACTGCCATATCCAGTCATTCTCTTGCAACTCTCAACAAGCATGGAGGTAGTAAGAGAGAAGTGGTGTAACGTAGTTGTCTTTTTTCTTCAATCAAAAGTTTATTATTTTTAAATGGTACCGGAGTTGTAATATTTTGTCCCAGGCAGAAAATAGAAGAAGAATCTGCCTCTGATTTCTATGATCTTAGCAGGTTGTAAATAAGATCCATTGCTGTTCTCACACATGACTGAAGAGAGAGGTAACTTCAGCGGGGGAATGGCGTGCAGGTTATCCTGCTATGAGGTATGTGCAGTTAAATTTTTTTCTAGAAGATGTGAATGCTAGAAAATGCTGCTGATACCAGATTTATGTAAGGTAAGCCTGAATACAGTGATTTAATAGCGACTGGTATCATGCTTACTTTCTGAGGTAATACTCTTATAGATTTGCAATATAAAACGTTTGCTGGCATGTTTAAACGTTTTTATATATACTTTGGTGATAAAACTTTATTGGGGCCTAGTTTTTTTCCACATGGCTGGCTTAAATTTGCCTAGAAACAGTTTCCTGAGGCTTTCCACTGTGTTACTATGAGTGGGAGGGGCCTAATTTAGCGCTTTTTTGCGCAGTACCTTTTACAGACTGAGACATCCAGCTTCCTCCAGGAGTCCCCTGAATGCTATAGGACCTCTCTCAAGGGCTCTTAGGCTTTCTAAAATCGTTTGTTGGGGAAGGTAGGCCCATAGCAAGGCTGTGGCAGTTTGGTGTGACTGTTAAAAAACGTGTCTCGTTTTTTTGATCCGTTTTTTGAAATAAGGGGTTAATCATCCATTTGCAAGTGGGTGCAATGCTCTGTTAGCTTATTATACACACTGTAAAAATTTCGTTTGATTTACTGCTTTTTTTCACTGTTTTTCAAATTCTGACAAAATTTGTTTCTCTTAAAGGCACAGTACCGTTTTTATTTTTTGCTTGTTAACTTGATTTAAAGTGTTTTCCAAGCTTGCTGGTCTCATTGCTAGTCTGTTTAAACATTTCTGACATAGAGGAAACTCCTTGTTCATTATGTTTAGAAGCCATGGTGGAACCCCCTCTTAGAATGTGTACCAAATGTACTGATTTCACTTTAAGTAATAAAGATCATATTCTGTCTTTAAAAAATTTATCACCAGAGGACTCTGACGAGGGGGAAGTTATGCCGACTAACTCGCCCCTCGTGTCAGACCCTTTGACTCCCGCTCAAGGGACTCACGCTCTAATGGCGCCAAGTACATCTAGTGCGCCCATAGCGTTTACTTTACAAGACATGGCGACGGTCATGGATAATACCCTGTCAGCGGTATTATCCAGACTACCTGGGTTTAGAGGAAAGCGAGACAGCTCTGGAGTTAGAAGAAATACACAGCATACTGCCGCTTTAAGAGCTATGTCTGATACTCCCTCACAATATACAGAAGCTGAGGAAGGAGAGCTTCTTTCTGTGGGTGATGTTTCTGACTCAGGGAAAAAGATTCAACCTGATTCTGATATGTCTAAATTTAAATTTAAGCTTGAACACCTCCGCGTGTTGCTCAGGGAGGTTTTAGCTGCTCTGAATGACTGTGATACAATTGCAGTGCCAGAAAAATTGTGTAGATTGGACAAATACTATGCAGTGCCGGTGTGAACTGATGTTTTTCCAATACCTAAAGGTTTACAGAAATTATTACTAAGGAATGGGATAGACCAGGTGTGCCGTTCTCTCCCCCTCCTATTTTTAAGAAAATGTTTCCAATAGATGCCACCACACGGGACTTATGGCAGACAGTCCCTAAGGTGGAGGGAGCAGTTTCTACCCTAGCTAAGCGTACTACTATCCCTGTCAAGGACAGTTGTGCTTTCTCAGATCCAATGGATAAAAAGTTAGAGGGTTACCTTAAAAAAATGTTTATTCAACAAGGTTTTATTCTACAGCCCCTTGCATGCATTGCCCCAGTCACTGCTGCTGCGGCTTTCTGGTTTGAGTCTCTGGAAGAGGCTTTGCAGGTAGAGACCCCATTGGATGACATAC
Organism: Bombina bombina; assembly: GCF_027579735.1. NCBI lineage: Eukaryota > Metazoa > Chordata > Amphibia > Anura > Bombinatoridae > Bombina > Bombina bombina. The sequence goes on along the minus strand of NC_069499.1, from coordinate 1,014,901,134 downwards.
TTGACAAGCTTAGAGCACTTAAGCTAGCCAATTCTTTTGTTTCTGATGCCATTGTTCATTTGACTAAACTAACGGCTAAGAATTCTGGTTTTGCTATTCAAGCGCGCAGGGCGCTATGGCTTAAATCATGGTCAGCTGACGTTACTTCAAAGTCTAAGCTGCTTAACATTCCCTTCAAGGGGCAAACCCTATTCGGGCCTGGTTTGAAGGAGATAATTTCTGATATCACTGGAGGAAAAGGTCATGCCCTTCCTCAGGATAGGTCCAAATCAAGGGCCAAACAGACTAATTTTCGTGCCTTTTGAAACTTCAAGGCGAGTACGGCATCAACTTCCTCTAATGCAAAACAAGAGGGAACTTTTGCCCAGTCCAAGTCGGTCTGGAGACCTAACCAGACCTGGAACAAAGGTAAACAGGCCAAAAAGCCTGCTGCTGCCCCTAAGTCAGCATGAAGTATCAGCCCCCTAGTAGGGGGCAGACATTCGCTCTTCGCCCAGGCTTGGGCAAGAGATGTCCAGGATCCCTGGGCGTTGGAAATTGTATCCCAGGGATATCTTCTGGACATCAAAGCTTCTCCTCCAAAAGGGAGATTTCACCTTTCACAATTATCTGCAAACCAGATAAATAGAGAGGCATTCTTACACTGTGTTCAAGACCTCCTAGTTATGGGAGTGATCCATCCTGTTCCACAGGAGGAACAAGGACAGGGATTTTACTCGAATCTGTTTGTGGTTCCCAAAAAGAGGGAACCTTCAGACCAATTTTAGATCTCAAGGTTTTAAACAAATTCCTCAGAGTTCCATCATTCAAGATGGAGACTATTCGTACCATCCTACCTATGATCCAGGAGGGTCAATACATGACTACAGTGGATTTAAAGGATGCTTATCTTCACATTCCTATACACAAAGATCATCATCGGTTTCTCAGGTTTGCCTTCCTGAACAGACATTACCAGTTTGTAGCTCTTCCCTTTGGGTTAGCTACAGCCCCAAGAATCTTTACAAAGGTTCTGGGGTCACTTCTGGCGGTCCTAAGACCGCGGGGCATAGCAGTGGCCCCTTATTTAGATGACATTCTGATACAGGCGTCAAATTTCCAAATTGCCAAGTCTCATACGGACATAGTTCTGGCATTTCTGAGGTCGCATGGGTGGAAGGTGAACGAGGAAAAGAGTTCTCTATCCCCTCTCACAAGAGTCTCCTTTCTGGGAACTCTAATAGATTCTGTAGAAATGAGGATTTACCTGACAGAGTCCAGGTTATCAAAACTTCTAAATTCCTGCCGTGTTCTTTATTCCACTTCTCGCCCTTCGGTGGCTCAGTGTATTGAAGTAATCGGCTTAATGGTAGCGGCAATGGACATAGTGCCGTTTGCACGTCTACATCTCAGACCGCTGCAACTATGCATTCTCAGTCAGTGGAATGGGGATTACACAGATTTGTCCCCTCTACTAAATCTGGATCAAGAGACCAAGGATTCTCTTCTCTGGTGGCTATCTCGGGTCCATCTGTCCAAGGGAATGACCTTTCGCAGGCCAGATTGGACAATTGTAACGACAGATGCCAGCCTTCTAGGCTGGGGGGCAGTCTGAAACTCTCTGAAGGCTCAGGGATCGTGGACTCAGGAGGAGACACTCCTTCCAATAAACATTCTGGAACTGAGAGCGATATTCAATGCTCTTCAGGCTTGGCCTCAGCTAGCGACAATGAGGTTCATCAGATTTTAGTCGGACAACATCACGACTGTGGCTTACATCAACCATCAAGGGGGAACAAGGAGTTCCCTAGCGATGTTAGAAGTCTCAAAGATAATTCGCTGGGCAGAGATTCACTCTTGCCACCTATCAGCTATCCATATCCCAGGTGTAGAGAACTGGAAGGCGGATTTTCTAAGTCGACAGACTTTTCATCCGGGGGAGTGGGAACTCCATCCGGAGGTGTTTGCACAATTGATTCATCGTTGGGGCAAACCAGAACTGGATCTCATGGCGTCTCGCCAGAACGACAAGCTTCCTTGTTACGGATCCAGGTCCAGGGACCCCAAGGCAACGCTGATAGATGCTCTAGCAGCGCCTTGGTCCTTTAACCTGGCTTATGTGTTTTCACCGTTTCCTCTGCTCCCTCGTTTGATTGCCAAAATCAAGCAGGTGAGAGCATCAGTGATCTTGATAGCGCCTGCGTGGCCACGCAGGACTTGGTATGCAGATCTGGTGGACATGTCATCCTTTCCACCATGGACTCTGCCGCTGAGACAGGACCTTCTACTTCAAGGTCCTTTCAACCATCCAAATCTAATTTCTCTGAGACTGACTGCCTGGAGATTGAACGCTTGATTTTTATCAAAGCGTGGTTTCTCTGAGTCAGTCATTGATACCTTAATTCACGAAAGCCTGTCACCAGGAAAATCTATCATAAGATATGGCGTAAATATCTTTATTGGTGTGAATCCAAGGGCTACTCATGGAGTAAGGTCAGGATTCCCAGGATATTATCTTTTCTCCAAGAAGGATTGGAGAAAGGATTGTCAGCTAGTTCTTTAAAGGGACAGATTTCTGCGCTGTCTATTCTTTTGCACAAGCGTCTGGCGGAAGTTCCAGACGTTCAGGCATTTTGTCAGGCTTTAGTTAGAATCAAGCCTGTGTTTAGACCTGTTGCTCCACCTTGGAGCTTAAATTTGGTTCTTAAAGTTCTTCAGGGGTTTCCGTTTGAACTTCTTCATTCCATAGATATCAAACTTTTATCTTGGAAAGTTCTTTTTTTTGGTAGCTATTTCCTCGGCTCATTGAGTTTCCGAGTTATCTGCCTTACAATGTGATTCTCCTTATCTGATCTTCCATGCAGATAAGGTAGTTATGCGTACCAAACCTGGGTTTTTACCTAAGGTGGTATCTAATAAGAATATCAATCAGGAGATTGTTGTTCCATCATTGTGTCCTAATCCTTCTTCAAAGCAGGAACGTCTATTACACAATCTTGACGTGGTTCGTGGTTTAAAGTATTATTTACAAACTACTAAAGATTTTCGTCAAATATCTGCTTTGTTTGTTGTCTACTCTGGACAGAGGAGAGGCCAAAAGGCTTCGGTAACCTCTCTTTCGTTTTGGCTAAGAAGTATAATCCGCTTAGTTTATGAGACTGCTGGCCAGCAGCCTCCTGAAAGGATTACAGCTCATTCTACTAGAGCTGTGGCTTTCACATGGACCTTTAAAAATGAGGCTTCTGTTGAACAGATTTGCAAGGCGGCGACTTGGTCTTCGCTTCATACCTTTTCAAAATTCTATAAATTTGATACTTTTGCTTCTTCGGAGGTTATTTTTGGGAGAAAGGTTTTACAGGCAGTGGTACCTTCCGTTTAAGTACCTGCCTTGTCCCTCCCTTCATCCGTGTACTTTAGCTTTGGTATTGGTATCCCACAAGTAATGGATGATCCGTGGACTGGATACACCTTACAAGAGAAAACATAATTTATGCTTACCTGATAAATTTATTTCTCTTGTGGTGTATCCAGTCCACGGCCCGCCCTGTCATTTTAAGGCAGGTATTTTTTAATTTTAAACTACAGTCACCACTGCACCCTATGGTTTCTCCTTTCTCTGCTTGTCTTCGGTCGAATGACTGGATATGGCAGTTAGGGGAGGAGCTATATAGCAGCTCTGCTGTGGGTGATCCTCTTGCAACTTCCTGTTTGGAAGGAGAATATCCCACAAGTAATGGATGATCCGTGGACTGGATACACCACAAGAGAAATAAATTTATCAGGTAAGCATAAATTATGTTTTCTAATTTACTTCTATTATCTAATTTGCTTCATTCTCTTGTTATCTCTTGCTGATTGGTGGATGCACATAGATGCCTCTTGTGATTAGGTCCCCTATGTGCATTACTATTTCTTAAAAAAGAATATCTGAAGAATGAAGCAAATTAGATAATAAGTATGATAAGTAAACTGGAATGTTGTTTAAAATTGTATTTTCTATCTGAATCATGAAAGAAAATGTTTGGTTTTAATGTCCCTTTAATACACTATTGTTGCCTATATATACATGTTTAATCCCCACAAAGGGGTAAAAAAAAACATAGTGAAAGCCAGCCCCCAGAAACGGCAATGGATTATGGGACTGGAACTGAACATGGCAGCTAAGCCAATCCAGAAGTGGCATATGGGTGCAGCCACCAATCACTGTTCATGTTTAGCTCAGGCTCTGTGATGTCTATGCAAATATCGGCTAGCAATAGGGCCTTTAGGCTTAGAGTATTATCCTATTTCAGATTTATGTCTCTTTAATAATTGACTCTGCATCCATATGTACCAGGGCTTTTGTTCCCTGGTGAGTCTGACCATGGGTTATCTATTCTAATATTTTACTTCTTTTATTTTTAGTTGTTGTTGTAATCTGTGAATATTCTCTTTTTACAACACCTGACAGAAATTCAAGGCTTTCTTTAATCAAAATGACACAGCCGACCCCAGCAGAGACACTTGTGCTATCCTGACTGTGGAAGGAAGAACCTTTCCTGTTGATATATTCTATACTCAGAGGTCTGTTATTGAAGAACATGGCTTTATATATGGGTTCAATTTTATTTTCATTTTTTGGTTTTGTCCATTTACACCTTTAATTGTTCCCTTCTCTACTTCTTTGTTGTTCTTTTCTTTATGCCTTTCTATGCTTCCTATGTCACAGCCCAGTCCCAGATTACTTAAAGTCCACAGTGCAGACTGTGATGAAGATTCATCAGAGTGACATGGAGGGAGACATTCTCGCTTTCCTAACAGGCCAGGTAAGTGGATTGATCCAGATCCTGGAAAATCATAAACGCATCACAAGCCGAGTGCTCAGTCTGGTCGAATTCATTTTCCTATCTCAACATACCTTTTCAAATATAATAATTTCTTTATATCTCATTTATTTATATGCTAATGCCAGTTTGTACTCCCCTATTTGTACTACAGGAGGAGGTTGAGAGTGTTGTATCCATGTTGGTGGAGCAAGCACGTGTTCTGTCTCGCTCAGGCATGAAGAAGCACATGCGTATTCTCCCTATGTACGCAGGGCTCCCAGCATCTGAACAGATGAAGGTGTTTGAGAGGGTTTCCCATAACATCAGGAAGGTAAGTGCTGAACCTCTATGTGGTCGAGAATAGTGCTGACTTTGTGTGTTAGGCTGGTGACCTTTTTTATATATTTTGAGAACTCCTTCAACTTATTTAATTTGTTTATGTCTGTGGCTAGCCCTTGATGTGCAGTGACTGTTACCTGTTCCTTTTGTGAAAGAGGTAATGCTGTGTTTAATGGTCTAGGCTGTTTTTTTCTAGTATAGCTAGGTTATTAGAGTAAATGAGCAGGTATAGGTTATGATTAGTGTGTGCAAGTGTTTGAGACTGACATGCCTTTATATACTTGTCCACTCTCTCCCTCTCAGGTGGTGGTTGCTACAAACATCGCTGAGACGTCCATCACTATAAATGGGATCTCCTTCGTCATAGATTGTGGCTTTGTCAAGCTTAGGGCGTATGATCCTAAACGAGCAGTGGAGTCCCTGGTACTGGTTCCGGTTTCACAAGCCTCAGCTAATCAGAGAGCAGGACGTAGTGGGAGGAATCGCTCTGGGCAATGCTACCGGCTTTATACAGGTGAAGTTTAATTCAGGACACAAAGGGTCTGAAAATAAAAAACTTGCTGGCATGGAGAGAAATCGCGCAAAATCTTTTAGAGCCTTTTTTGAGCATGGTATTTTACTGTATGTGTCTCTCCTTTACATCCAAAACACTGCATAGCTAGAGAATCATGAAGATTATTTGAGGGACCTGGCGCCTTAGATAATATCAGCAGACTGGATAACTTTAGATCATTAAGCCCTAAGTGAGAGTATTTGATACTGTGAGCTCTAAAATACATAATGTTGTTTTAGTAAAAACTGTTGCCAACCTCTTGAACTCTTGTTCTATAATCTAATCAATATACAGGTGGACACGACGGCGCATCTTTGCTATAGAATTTGAAGGCATTAAACTATTTTTTTTTTTCTTTGTTGCATTTAAGACAGGTTACTAAATGTATTTATTTATATATGTAAAAAAAAGCCAGTGGAGACATACTTGTATGCACCAGTACAGTTGCTTGAATTGTCCTGGTCAGCCAGTAGACAATTAAAACTTTCATATTATTTTAAACATTTTTAACATAAATTTTTGTTAAATTTTGCTGTAGAATATTTTGTAAGATTAAAGGGATAGCCTCCTTGAAATCTGTTATTCTTTTAAAAGATAATCTCTTTATTAGCTATTCCCCAGTTTTGCATAACCAGCACGGTTATTTTTTTAATTAATACACTAATCTTGTTTCTAATCCTCTGCAGACTGGCCCCTTATCTCAGTGCTGTTTACAATCTTGAATTTCAGCCAATTATTGCTGGTTTATGAGAACTCCACAGGAGTGAGCACAATGTTATCTATATGACACACCTGAACTAGCACTGTCTAGCTGTGAAAAGCTAATCATAAAATCCATTGAGATAGTTAACAGGCATAGGTTATAAAGTATATTAATATAAGAATGTTGGTTGTGCAAAGCTGGGAAATGGGTAGTAAAGGTGTTATCTATCTTTTTAAACAATAACAATTTTTAACTCTATAGTCTAATTGACATTTACTCAACATTTTTGAATGTAGCAGTAATATTAAATGAAACATTTGAAATTCCAGTTGGATTACTAGTCATTTGAACCCTGCAAATGTGATTTTTAGCTGTTTAATTTTTCTATTTTGTTTAATGATAAGCATAAAGCATGAAAATATAATTTAAAGTGACGTGAAAGTCAGAATTGAACTCTAATGGTTCATATAAAGCATGCAAGTTAGGATACTTTTCAATGTACTTCTAATATAAAATATTCTTCTCTTGGTATCCTGATTTATCAATCATATCTTGGTAGGCTCAGGAGCTTGCAATGCACTACTGGGAGGTAGCTGGTGATTGGCTAGATGCACATATATGCCTTTTATCATTGGCTCTACAGATGTTTTCAGCTAGCTTCCAGTTCTGAAATGCTCTTTTGGAGCTGACTTTAAAAGTAAATTTCAGACTTTAAGAATGTTGCAATCAAAAATATATTAAGATCTAGCCCCACACATAGCTTCATTTTTTAATCATATCATGAAAGGAGGAGAGATCCCTAAAGAACTATTGACGGCAAGAATGACTGTGATTCCTAAACAAGGAAAAGATAAATCTCACTGTCAATATTTATAGACCTATCTCATTAATTAATTTGGATCTTAAATTGTTTACTTGCCACTAGACTTATTTGATTGATTGTTTACCATATCTAATTTTGTTAGACCAAGTTGAATTCATCAAAGAATGAGAAGCCCCTGATAATATTAGAAAAGTAATAGACCTTGTGGACTATGCAACTACAAAAAAAGTGCCTTCTCTGTTTCTATCTTTGGATGCAGAGAAGTCATTTGATAGGGTCTCATGGACATACATGCTTCAGGTATTAGATGCATTTGGTATTAAGGGATCTTTTCAGGATGCCATAAAATCGATTTATTCCCTCCCAACAGCATTTATAAAAATTGCAGGATACCAATCGCAAATAATCCCTATTCGGAATGGTGCAAGGCAGGGGTGCTCATTATCCCCTCTTCTATTTGCCCTTAGCATTGAGCCTTTATCTGCAAAAATAAGACTAGATCCAGATATCTCAGGAATAGAAGTTCGAAGTAAACAGTATAAATTAGCCCTATTTGTGGATGACGTAATCTTAATGATTACGAAACCCATGATTTCACTGCGATTAGTATATCAGATTATAACAAAATTTGGTCGCCTGTCAGGGTACAAAATAAATACAAATAAGTGTGAAGCAATAGGCAATCTGCCTGACCATGCTAAAAAGTTATTGGCTATTAATTTTGATTTTCGATGGGCCCCAAAAGCCATTAAATATTTAGTAATTTAGTAATATTTAGGCATAGCCATCCCGGATAAACTACATAATCATTATAAATTGAATTACAACCCAATATTATCCACAATAAGAAGATAAATGGAGTAGAAATAATATCTCCTTTTATGGTAGGATTATAGTAATTAAGATGACGATTCTTCCGAAACTTTTATATTTATTCCGCTCATTGCCGATATCAGTTCCACTTAAAGGTATAAAGAGAATACAGACAGACATTCTTTCATTTATATGGAAGAAGCAAAAACCGAGAATAAACAAAAAGTCTATGCTTTTGCATAAATCAAATGGAGGTTTGGGTGTCCCTGACCTTAATTTATACTATAATTCAGCTCATATTGCCCAAACGGCTTTGTGGTTTAGAACAGATAACAAAATAGACTGGATCCGATTGTAAAGTGAAATGATAGGAGTTTCATCTATAGATCAACTATTATGGCCCACAGAAAAACGTAAAACGATTAACTGGAGGATGTTCCTATCAATCTCACATAGTATAACAATTTGGAATAGGGCTGCAACAACTAATCGGTAAGTTTGATCATAAAAATAGTTGTCAACAAATCTCATTATCATTTAGGTGGTCAGCGATTAGCTGTTCAGTTGCACAGCACCAGCTGCTTTAATCTGATGATCTACTGCAACTAAGATTGTGCAAAAAAAATTGAATTTATTTATTTTTTTAATCTTTTTTCTATCCGATTAATCGGATAATAATCATCCGATTAATCGGATAGAATTTTTTTTTATAAATAAAAATGTTTGCACAATACCATGTGCTGGAGTTCATCAGATTGAAGCAGCTGGTGCTGTGCAATTAACCAACTAATCGCTGACCACCTGATTGATAATGAGATTCTTTGACAACTATTTTTATGATAAATCTTACCGATTAGTTGTTGCAGCCCTAATTTGGAATGAAGTGGTTAGGAGATATCCTCTTTTGGGGAGGAGATCCAGACTAATTCCTTTACAGGTACTAATCCCTGGAGTGGGTAAAGAAGTTTTCAATATATGGGCCAACAAAGGATTGTATCGGATTGCGGACTGCTTAAAACAAGAGCAGCCACTCATACATACAATATCAGGAACTACCACCTAGTACACCCCATGCCTGATTTCATTATTTGCAATTATAAACAAACATCAGAAAGGAATCACAACCGAAAGATGACCTCTCAAAGTCTTATTTAGAATCTTTATGTCTGGCCAACTCAAGAATTAAAGGTGCTATTTGTGGCCTGTACCCCATTCTTAACAAAGATACTAATAAACTAACTTATATGACTAAATGGGAAGTGGATTTACAAATTACAGATTCACTCCCACAATGGTTAACAAATACACATAGAGGTGAGGCATTCTCTTTCAGCGCCAACCTTAAAGAGAATTACATTAAGGTACTTTATCATTGGTACATGAGCCCAGCGAGGTTATACCACATAAAAGCAGAAATACAACCTAGTTGTTTTAGGGGATGCAATGAAATAGGTTCTTATTTTCATATGTGGTGGACTTGTTCCATAGTGAGCAGTATATGGGAAAAAACATCAAAACTAATTGGGGACATATTAGATCAAGATTTCTCTTTAATACCATCTCAAGCCTTTCTACACTTCCCAGTTAAAGGGATTGATAGGTCACTGAATAAACTTATTTATTTAATATGCACAGCAGTACGTACTACAATTGCAAGATTTTGGAAGACAGCAGTTCCTGATTTTGAAGTTGTAATGAATAAAATTAGGTTATATCAATCAAAGTCAGAACTATCTTGAATATTTTTGGATAACAAAGAACAAGAACTAGCCATATGGGAGAGGTGGATTGCATGGGAGGAAGGGGAGAGAAGGAGAAATAGAATAGTTTCATAAACGTGCTGCTAAGTGGCCAAATAGAAGAAAAAGAGGACATCTGCTATTAATGTTTGGGATGGGGCATAGGATTGCTTTTTTTCCAGTCATGTGACTGCTATTGAGAAGCAGTGCATTTATTAAAATAGCCAGTAGGTGGAGCTGTCCGCTTGTGTTGTAGCAAAACCAAGCAAGCTGAAATTATTCAGTTTAACCTGACCTGAGCTATCGAGCAGATTTCAAAGGAACAAGATCTTCCTGTCTATAAATCAGTCCAGATTGGAATGCATAGAGAGAACTGTTTGCAGAAAAATGCAAGTGAAGTGTGTGTTGTGATTATTTTATTAGGTTTATAATGCTGTTTAGCAAATGTTTTTGTTCATTTAACTTAGTTTAATTATATATTCTGTGTTTGTGTGATTATTTTATTAGCTTTATAATGATGTTTAGCATTTAAACTCTTCATTTCAAAGCTTTAAAAAAAAATGTATTAGGTGTTACTTATGACAATTTTAAGAGGGGCCTGGAACCTATCTCCCTCACTTCCCATTGACTTACATTATAAACTGGGTTTCAATTTACAACAGTTTCGATTTACAATCATTCCTTCTGGAACCTAACCCCGGCATAAACTGAGGACTACGTGTGTGTGTGTGTGTGTGTGTGTGTATATATATATATATTAGTTTGTAATTAAAACCACATACTTATTTTTTTTTTTAAAAAGTGGGGTGTATATTTTATAATAAAAGATTTATAATCCTAATTGGCATCGTCTGTTCCTCTGCCCCCTTCATTTCCTCTTTTGGCTGGGCTGTGATGTATAGTGCAGCCACATCCACTCTCTACATAGGCTTTCAAAGGGCTTTAAAGGGGCTGGACTTGAATATTGTCATATGACACATTTAAAAAAAAAAAAGTTCATCCCAGTGGGCCGGCATAACATTGCAATAGAAGCATTACTGTATGCACAAAGTTAACCCTTTCACAGATGGGTTAAAATAAAAAAAGGTACACATATACTTTTTTAATGGCAAAGATTAAATATATGGCAATTGATTAGTTAAAGGGACATGAAACCCAAAAAATGTATTTCTTCTGTTAAGTGTGATCAGTCCACGGGTCATCATTACTTCTGGGATATTACTCCTCCCCAACAGGAAGTGCAAGAGGATTCACCCAGCAGAGCTGCATATAGCTCCTCCCCTCTACGTCACTCCCAGTCATTCTCTTGCACCCAACGACTAGATAGGATGTGTGAGAGGACTATGGTGATTATACTTAGTTTTATATCTTCAATCAAAAGTTTGTTATTTTAAAATAGCACCGGAGTGTGTTATTATCTCTCTGGCAGAGTTTGAAGAAGAATCTACCAGAGTTTTTGTTATGATTTTAGCCGGAGTAGTTAAGATCATATTGCTGTTTCTCGGCCATCTGAGGAGAGGTAAACTTCAGATCAGGGGACAGCGGGCAGATGAATCTGCATAGAGGTATGTAGCAGTTTTTATTTTCTGACAATGGAATTGATGAGAAAATCCTGCCATACCGATATAATGTCATGTATGTGTACTTTACACTTCAGTATTCTGGGGAATGGTACTTCACTAGAATTACACTGTAAGAAATACATAAAGCTGTTTAATAACTTGAGATTATGTTTAACGTTTTTGCTGGAATGTAAAATCGTTTTCATTTACTGAGGTACTGAGTGAATAAATGTTTGGGCACTATTTTTCCACTTGGCAGTTGCTTAATCTGTTTTCTGACAGTTTCTGTTCTCCCTCACTGCTGTGTGTGAGGGGGAGGGGCCGTTTTTTGGCGCTTTTACTACGCATCAAATATTTCAGTCAGCAACTCATTGTATTCCCTGCATGATCCGGTTCATCTCTACAGAGCTCAGGGGTCTTCAAAACTTATTTTGAGGGAGGTAATTTCTCTCAGCAGAGCTGTGAGAATTATAGTTTGACTGAGATAAAAAACGTTTATTCTGTAATTTGTTTCCTGCTTTCAGAATTTGTTATCTTTGCTAATGGGATTAAACCTTTGCTAAAGTTGTGTTATTTACAAGGATTGAGGCTATAACTGTTTCAATTTATTAATTTTCAACTGTCATAGATCTTCTGTGCTTCTTAAAGGCACAGTACGTTTTAATATTATTCTAATTGAATTGTATTTCCAAGTTACAAGTTTATTTGCTAGTGTGTTAAACATGTCTGATTCAGAGGATGATACCTGTGTCATTTGTTGCAATGCCAAAGTGGAGCCCAATAGAAATTTATGTACTAACTGTATTGATGCTACTTTAAATAAAAGTCAATCTGTACAAATTGAACAAATTTCACCAAACAACGAGGGGAGAGTTATGCCGACTAACTCGCCTCACGTGTCAGTACCTACATCTCCCGCTCAGAGGGAGGTGCGTGATATTGTAGCACCGAGTACATCTGGGCGGCCATTACAAATCACATTACAGGATATGGCTACTGTTATGACTGAGGTTTTGGCTAAATTACCAGAGATAAGAGGTAAGCGTGATCACTCTGGGGTGAGAACAGAGTGCGCTGATAATATTAGGGCCATGTCAGACACTGCGTCACAGGTGGCAGAACATGAGGACGGAGAGCTTCATTCTGTGGGTGACGGTTCTGATCCAAACAGACTGGATTCAGATATTTCAAATTTTAAATTTAAACTGGAAAACCTCCGTGTATTACTAGGGGAGGTGTTAGCGGCTCTGAATGATTGTAACAGTTGCAATACCAGAGAAAATGTGTAGGTTGGATAAATATTTTGCGGTACCGACAAGTACTGAGGTTTTTCCTATACCTAAGAGACTTACTGAAATTGTTACTAAGGAGTGGGATAGACCCGGTGTGCCGTTCTCACCCCCTCCGATATTTAGAAAAATGTTTCCAATAGACGCCACCACAAGGGACTTATGGCAAACGGTCCCTAAGGTGGAGGGAGCAGTTTCTACCTTAGCTAAGCGTACCACTATCCCGGTGGAGGATAGCTGTGCTTTTTCAGATCCAATGGATAAAAAATTAGAGGGTTACCTTAAGAAAATGTTTGTTCAACAAGGTTTTATATTGCAACCCCTTGCATGCATTGCGCCGATCACGGCTGCAGCGGCATTCTGGATTGAGTCTCTGGAAGAGAACATTGGTTCAGCTACTCTGGACGACATTACGGACAGGCTTAGAGTCCTTAAACTAGCTAATTCATTCATTTCGGAGGCCGTAGTACATCTTACTAAACTTACGGTGAAGAATTCAGGATTCGCCATTCAGGCACGCAGGGCGCTGTGGCTAAAATCCTGGTCAGCTGATGTTACTTCTAAGTCTAAATTGCTTAATATACCTTTCAAAGGGCAGACCTTATTCGGGCCCGGGTTGAAAGAGATTATCGCTGACATTACAGGAGGTAAAGGCCATGCCCTGCCTCAGGACAAAGCCAAAGCCAAGACTAGACAGTCTAATTTTCGTTCCTTTCGTAATTTCAAAGCAGGAGCAGCATCAACTTCCTCTGCACCAAAACAGGAAGGAGCTGTTGCTCGCTACAGACAAGGCTGGAAACCTAACCAGTCCTGGAACAAGGGCAAGCAGACTAGGAAACCTGCTGCTGCCCCTAAAACAGCATGAATTGAGGGCCCCCGATCCGGGATCGGATCTAGTGGGGGGCAGACTTTCTCTCTTCGCCCAGGCTTGGGCAAGAGATGTTCAGGATCCCTGGGCGCTAGAGATAATATCTCAGGGATACCTTCTGGACTTCAAATACTCTCCTCCAAGAGAGAGATTTCATCTGTCAAGATTGTCAACAATCCAGACAAAGAAAGAGGCGTTTCTACGCTGCGTACAAGAGCTCTTGTTAATGGGAGTAATCCATCCAGTTCCACGATCGGAACAGGGACAGGGGTTTTACTCAAATCTGTTTGTGGTTCCCAAAAAAGAGGGAACTTTCAGACCAATCCTGGACTTAAAGATCCTAAACAAATTCCTAAGAGTTCCATCGTTCAAGATGGAGACTATTCGGACAATTTTACCTATGATCCAAGAGGGTCAGTACATGACCACTGTAGATTTAAAAGATGCTTACCTTCACATACCGATTCACAAAGATCATTATCGGTACCTAAGGTTTGCCTTCCTAGACAGGCATTACCAGTTTGTGGCTCTTCCATTCGGATTGGCTACAGCTCCAAGAATCTTCACAAAGGTTCTGGGTGCTCTTCTGGCGGTACTAAGACCGCGGGGAATCTCGGTAGCTCCATACCTAGACGACATTCTGATACAAGCTTCAAGCTTTCAAACTGCCAAGTCTCATACAGAGTTAGTGCTGGCATTTCTAAGGTCACATGGATGGAAGGTGAACGAAAAGAAAAGTTCACTCGTTCCACTCACAAGAGTTCCCTTCCTGGGGACTCTTATAGATTCTGTAGAAATGAAGATTTACCTGACAGAGGACAGGCTAACAAGACTTCAAAGTGCTTGCCGCACCCTTCATTCCATTCAACACCCGTCAGTGGCTCAATGCATGGAGGTAATCGGCTTAATGGTAGCGGCAATGGACATAGTACCCTTTGCACGCTTACACCTCAGACCACTGCAACTGTGCATGCTAAGTCAGTGGAATGGGGATTACTCAGACTTATCCCCTTCTCTGAATCTGGATCAAGAGACCAGAAATTCTCTTCTATGGTGGCTTTCTCGGCCACATCTGTCCAGGGGGATGCCATTCAGCAGACCAGACTGGACAATTGTAACAACAGACGCCAGCCTTCTAGGTTGGGGTGCCGTCTGGAATTCTCTGAAGGCTCAGGGACAATGGAGTCAGGAGGAGAGTCTCCTGCCAATAAACATTCTGGAATTGAGAGCAGTTCTCAATGCCCTCCTGGCTTGGCCCCAGTTGACAACTCGGGGGTTCATCAGGTTTCAGTCGGACAACATCACGACTGTAGCTTACATCAACCATCAGGGAGGGACAAGAAGCTCCCTAGCTATGATGGAAGTATCAAAGATAATTCGCTGGGCAGAGTCTCACTCTTGCCACCTGTCAGCAATCCACATCCCGGGAGTGGAGAACTGGGAGGCGGATTTCTTAAGTCGTCAGACTTTTCATCCGGGGGAGTGGGAACTTCATCCGGAGGTCTTTGCCCAAATACTTCGACGTTGGGGCAAACCAGAGATAGATCTCATGGCGTCGCGACAGAACGCCAAGCTTCCTCGTTACGGGTCCAGATCCAGGGATCCAGGAGCAGTCCTGATAGATGCTCTGACAGCACCTTGGGACTTCAGGATGGCTTACGTGTTTCCACCCTTCCCGTTGCTTCCTCGATTGATTGCCAGAATCAAACAAGAGAGAGCATCAGTGATTCTAATAGCACCTGCGTGGCCACGCAGGACTTGGTATGCAGACCTGGTGGACATGTCATCCTGTCCACCTTGGTCTCTACCTCTGAAACAGGACCTTCTGATACAGGGTCCCTTCAAACATCAAAATCTAACTTCTCTGAAGCTGACTGCTTGGAAATTGAACGCTTGATTTTATCAAGACGTGGGTTTTCTGAGTCAGTTATTGATACCTTAATACAGGCTAGGAAACCTGTTACCAGAAAGATTTACCATAAGATATGGCGTAAATACCTATATTGGTGTGAATCCAAAGGTTACTCTTGGAGTAAGGTTAGGATTCCTAGGATATTGTCTTTTCTACAAGAAGGTTTAGAAAAGGGTTTATCTGCTAGTTCATTAAAGGGACAGATCTCAGCTTTGTCCATTCTGTTACACAAACGTCTGTCAGAAGTTCCTGACGTCCAGGCTTTTTGTCAGGCTTTGGCCAGGATTAAGCCTGTGTTTAAAACTGTTGCTCCACCATGGAGTTTAAACCTTGTTCTTAATGTTTTACAGGGCGTTCCGTTTGAACCCCTTCATTCCATTGATATAAAGTTGTTATCTTGGAAAGTTCTATTTTTAATGGCTATTTCCTCGGCTCGAAGAGTCTCTGAATTATCAGCCTTACATTGTGATTCTCCTTATTTGATTTTTCATTCGGATAAGGTAGTCCTGCGTACTAAACCTGGGTTCTTACCTAAGGTAGTTACTAACAGGAATATCAATCAAGAGATTGTTGTTCCTTCTTTATGCCCAAATCCTTCTTCAAAGAAGGAACGTCTACTGCACAACCTGGATGTAGTCCGTGCTCTAAAATTTTACTTACAGGCAACTAAGGAATTTCGACAAACGTCTTCTCTGTTTGTCATTTACTCTGGGCAGAGGAGAGGTCAAAAAGCTTCCGCTACCTCTCTTTCTTTTTGGCTTCGTAGCATAATTCGTTTAGCTTATGAGACTGCTGGACAGCAGCCTCCTGAAAGAATTACAGCTCATTCTACTAGAGCTGTGGCTTCCACTTGGGCCTTCAAGAATGAGGCCTCTGTTGAACAGATTTGCAAGGCTGCAACTTGGTCTTCGCTTCATACTTTTTCCAAATTTTACAAATTTGACACTTTTGCTTCATCGGAGGCTATTTTTGGGAGAAAGGTTCTTCAGGCAGTGGTTCCTTCTGTATAAAGAGCCTGCCTATCCCTCCCGTCATCCGTGTACTTTTGCTTTGGTATTGGTATCCCAGAAGTAATGATGACCCGTGGACTGATCACACTTAACAGAAGAAAACATAATTTATGCTTACCTGATAAATTCCTTTCTTCTGTAGTGTGATCAGTCCACGGCCCGCCCTGTTTTTAAGGCAGGTAAATATTTTTTAATTTATACTCCAGTCACCACTTCACCCTTGGCTTTCCTTTCTCGTTGGTCCTTGGTCGAATGACTGGGAGTGACGTAGAGGGGAGGAGCTATATGCAGCTCTGCTGGGTGAATCCTCTTGCACTTCCTGTTGGGGAGGAGTAATATCCCAGAAGTAATGATGACCCGTGGACTGATCACACTACAGAAGAAAGGAATTTATCAGGTAAGCATAAATTATGTTTTTGTGATTCAGATAGAGAATACAATTTTAAACAACTTTCTAATTTACTTCTATTATCTAATTTGTTTCATTCTCTTGGAATGCTTTGTTGAAGGAGCAGCAATGCACTACTGGTTTCTAACTGAACACATGGGTGAGCCAATCACATTCGATATATAAATGCAGGCACCAATCAGCAGCTAGAACCTACGTTCTCTGCTGCTCCTGAACTTGCCTAGATAAACCTTTCAGCAAAGGATAACAAGAGAAGGAAGCAAATTAAATAATAGAAGTAAATTGGAAAGTTGTTTAAAATTGTATTCTCTATCTGAATCATGAAAGAAACATTTTGGGTTTCATGTCCCTTTAAGGTTTACCATCACTTTAACTATGTATTTTAACCATTTACAGGGGCTAAACACATAGTTAAATGGAAGCACACAGCATTTTCTTTTTTTTGCACTTTTATGCCCTTTTAAGACATTATGCTTTGCACATGCATACTGAAACAAATGCAGCTTTATTTCTATTCTGGAAAATAATGGTTCAGAGTGATTATAGAGCCAATAAAAAGATGTACTGTATGCAGAAAATTAGTACAAAATGAAACTTTTATTAATATAGACATAAAAAGATCTTAAAGAAGTATAATATAAATGTCAAATAATTGTACATTGTGTTTAGAAAACGGGATCAATGAACCCTGGTGCAAAACTCTTAAAGGAACACTCAAGTTAAAATTAAACTTTCATTATTGAGATAGAGCATGCAATTTTAAACAACTTTCCAATTTACTTCCGTTAGCAAAATGTGCAGCCTTTTTATATTTAAACTTTTTGAGTCACCAGCTCCTACTGAGCATGTGCAAGAATTAACAGACTAAGCATATATGCATTTGTGATTGGCTGATGGCTGTCACATGGTATGTACATGCATTTGTGATTAGCTGATGGCTGTCACATGGTACATGGGAAGTGGGAATAGACAACTTTTAAAATTGTCAGAAAAAAAATCTACTACTCATTTGCAGTTCAGACTAAGTGCTATTGCATTGTCTTTTTATCATGCATTTGTTGATTATGCAGATCTACTGTGTTTACTGGTTATTTAACTGTTGCTACAAGATGATTAATATTACATGCCCCAATGTGTTATTGGAAAGATTGTCTCTTTTGGAGCTAGGAGACCTATGTTGTTTGCCTGTCTGCGTTCATAAGCTATATTGATGGGTATATAACTGAATATTTTGGTCATGCATCTTGTGTGGGTTACATACTGTCCACCATGTACCAATTATCTGCCTAAATAAGTGAATTAGTCTGCAGACACATGCCACAAACATAGTATTAGCTACCCTTTTTGTAAACTTCCACAAATGACTTGCACATTGTATACATCTACCTTTTTAAAAAAGACAGATAACACTTTTGCTACCCAATCCCCAACTTTGCTCAACCAACATTGTTATATTAATATACTTTATAACCTTTAAACCTCTAAATTTCTGCCTGTTTTTAAGCCACT
The DNA here is from genome assembly GCF_027579735.1 of Bombina bombina. Lineage (NCBI taxonomy): Eukaryota > Metazoa > Chordata > Amphibia > Anura > Bombinatoridae > Bombina > Bombina bombina. The sequence continues at coordinate 1,014,882,821 of NC_069499.1, read as the reverse complement.
ACAGCCAGCCTCTTATCACATGCTTTTTTATTTGCTTTTCGTGACAGGAGACTGCTAGTTCATGTGAGCCATATAACATTGTGCTCATGTCCAGGTTCTGCACAACACATCACTAATACTTGCTAAAATGCAAGTCAATAGATAATGAATAAAAAGTAATGTGATCAGGGGGCTGTCAGAAGAGGCTTAGATACAAGGTAATCACAGAGGTAAAACGTATATTAATATAACTATGTTGGCTGTGCAAAACTGGGGAATGGGTAATAAAGGGGATTATCTTTTTAAAAAATGTCAATTTTGGAGTTGACTGTCCCTTTAAAGTGATACTGAACCCAATTTTTTTTCTTTCATGATTCAGATAGAGCATGCAATTTTAAGCAACTTTTTAATTTACTTCTAGTATCAATTTTTCTTCATTCTCTTGCTATCTTTATTTGAAAAAGAAGGCATCTAAGCTAAGGAGCCAGCAAATGTTTGGTTTAGAACCATGGACAGCACTTGTTTATTGGTGCTGTCCAATCAGCAAGGACAACCCAGTTTGTTCACCAAAAATGGGCCGGCATCTAAACTTGCATTCTTGCTTTTCAAATAAACATACCAAGAGAATGAAGAAAATTTGATAATAGGAGTAAATTAGAAAGATGCTTAACATTGCATGCTCTATCTGAATCACGAAAGAAAAATTTTGGGTTCAGTGTCCCTTTAACATTTGTTTGTTCTAATTTTTCATATGAAAAATATTTCACTCATGTTTACTAAATCCCTTGTTTTTTTTTTTCTCTGAAAGACTTTGTGTCTCTTTTTTGTTGTTGTTGTTGTTGTATGTTTTTATGCCTCTCCCTTCTCCTTCAGCTAATTATTATTCCTGCCTTATTTTCTTACACATCACTCTAACATTGTGTTACTGGTTTCTCTTATCCTTTTGTGTATATCACTTTTCCCTCAGGCAGTAGCTTTGTCCTCTGTATTATGTTTAGCGTGGGTTTTATATAGCCGTTGCAATCAGGCTTATGATCATCACATGCTGTATCACGCTTCTCTTCCCCACACCCCTTTTATTAGGGTGTGTTACCTGCGACTTTTGAAAACTGGAAGTTCCCGGCTTCTTCTTTAATATTTTTGAATAACAGCCTATGGTTGCACCCCTCAGATATAAAATGCATTTCCGGATTTGCCTTTAATGTAACAAGCCTGGGGCAGGGTAACGTTATCCCACTGACAGAATTAATGTTGCTTTTTATGTATGTTAAAAATATTTAAAGTATTTGATTTATGGGAATGAGGGTTAACAACAAAACTAAAATATTGTTAATTTAAAATTTCACATGTAAAATTGTGACCTTAAATGGGGATCTGTAATATTTTTTTATGTAACTTGTTTAACTCCTTTTACCATTAATGCCATTATGAATTCTATTTAAACCGCAACAAAACAGTATTTTCTGCTAGGCTATGAATAAAGGAATGTTGTGCTTCTCTATCCCCTGCAGTTGCCAGTGGCACTAGGTTTAAGAAGATTATTTTGTTCTCTAATCATTTTCACAGAGGAAGATTTTCAGAAGTTGCCTCCATCCACAGTACCAGAAATGCAGCGCAGCAATCTGTCACCAGTGATCCTGCAGCTGAAGGCACTTGGCATTGACAATGTTCTACGTTTCCATTTCCTGTCGGTGAGTGTAGTGTAAAGGATGACCAGTGTGCAGGAAGGAACAAGCAGTGGGCTCAAATAAAAAGGGAACTATAAGTAATTTAGTGTGAGTGTCACACAGACCATTGGGAATATGGAGCTGGCCTCTCCTGCCTGTTAGAGATACATTCAGAGCAGTGACGTTTTTCTGTCAGGTGGTTCTAGCATTTTAAAGCCATTGATGACCTCTCTGTTTTTAAAACACTCCATCCTAACCTAGTTTTTATATATTTCCATCTGTTCTGTCCTCCCAGCCACCTCCTGCGCAGTCAATGGTTCAGGCCCTGGAGTTGCTGTATGCATTAGGAGGTGAGCACTACCCTGTTTGTTTCGTATTGTAAGTTGGATTCTAATGCAGAAATTGAACATGATACTATACGAACCTTGTTTCACCCAGAATGCCTATTCCTTGTTTTGAAGCCTTGCAACCAGTTTGTGCCTTGATTCTGTATTCAGCATACTGTGTTTTTTAATCCCTTTATTGTAAAGGTTTTTACTGTTGTTTAATGAAAATTTCTGTCCTAGGACTGGATAAACACTGTCGCCTCACTGAACCACTTGGAGTAAGAATGGCTGAGTTCCCTCTTAACCCCATGTTTGCAAAGATGTTGCTAGAGTCCGGTAGGTCTCAGAAGGATTTTTGGATTACATTAAGTAACTTGGCATTGAAGTATTTTTGTGGATATATTTTATGCTAGAAGCTTTCCATGTTTATTAAAGCACTAAGTAGTTTTGTGAGTGATAATGTGCAACAGTGATAATGTGATAATGTGCAACAGACTGCTTCTTAGCCACGAGGATCCCAGGCCTGCTTAACCTCCCTTAAAGGGACAGTAAAGTCTCTCTTGTCATTGGCTGATCCAATGAGTTCAGCTAGCTCCCCGTATTGCATTGCTGCTCCTTCACCAAAGGCCATCAAGAAAATGAAGCAACTTTGATTATAGAAGTAAACTGCAAAGTTGTATAAAATGCTTTGCTCTATCTTATGAATAAAACTGGGTTTTATAACCATTTAATATGCTCACACAGAGTAAGTTTAACTAGTGTAAAAGGTTATGTTCATGTTATTTATGGCAGTGATTTTCAACCACTGTGCCGCGGCACACTAGTGTGCCATGAGAGATCGTCAGGTGTGCCGCCGTGAATTGGTCCCTTCTTGCTTAAGCGCACTCCTGAAGCGGAACAGAAGCCGGTAGCTGCTGCTACCCTACGCACTCATCCGGACACGCAGGAACTCTCAACTCCCACACAGTTCTCCGGGGGGTCGGAGCTCTGCTTCGGAGATTTCACTTGCCTCAGCTGCATTACAAAAGTTCCTATCAAGGAGATCTGAGCAAGAGAAGACCCATCAAGCCAGTGTGCATTTGGGTGGCGGCGCATTTATTTAAAGGCATCTGCTATCTGCTACGATAGCCACGAGGACTACTGAGAGATCTAATAAAAATATATACGACACTCCGGAGGGTTGGGGCTCCGGAGGTCAAGCCAACAGCTGCAGTCTTTTTTTCTTCTCCCCCCCCCTGTTGCGGAGGCCTGTTAGTGCCGGGGGTCGACAGCTCACATATCACAGCGGCCTACTCTGAGGCCTAGGAGCCTACATTTACTTGTTCCCAAGCTTCCGAATGGGGTAACTGGCCAGGAGGAACGTCTTACTTACTGGAGTCCGGATTGATAGTCACCTTGAGGAATAGAGAAGTGTGGGCCGAAGTGGCGGGGACGGCCGTCATTTTCTTTCTGTGTCTGCGGAGGTCTTTTGATCAATTGCAGCCTACAGACTCAGACAGTCGCAGTTTTACAGATCCACTTACCTCCCCTTTCTGGATTCTCAAGCTCAGGGAGAATTGCCCTGGATATTAATTATATTGTTCCAGCATAGAGAAGACTGCCTTAACTGGGTTAGACCTTTCTGTTTACCATCATATGCATTTTATGCCATTTGCCCTCCTGGCTTAAATTTTGTAATTTTTCAGTTTGTTGCTGTTTTGTTGTTGATACAGGTTGTTGTTCTCAGTGATATCTTGATTGTTATTATTGGGCCTCTAGCTTTGGCAATACAGTTGTAGTGACTGTCATGCTAATAAAGCTTAATTGAATTCACTAAATTGTGTGTATATATATATATATATATATATATATATATATATATATATATATATATATGCTGTATTAGGCTACAATGTGTGATTTTGTAAAATGTTGGGATGGTGGTGTGCCGCAGGATATTTTAATGTAAAAAAATGTGCCGTGGCAAAAAAAAAGTTGAAAATCACTGATTTAGGGAATCAAGAAGGACAAACATGGTCTCTGCAGAATACTATTTGAGACAAATTATTGGTTAGTCATCATTCACTCTTATTTATGTTTTCTTTACAGAACATCTATGCTATAAATACAAGTGTTAACGTGAAGTAACCTTTTTCTTTTTAGATTGTTGTTTGCTTAGACATGTTATTTATAGGTTGCCTTTAGATTGAAATAATTTTTATTGGAAATTTTTTAACATTATACAAATATTGAAACCTAGTACAATTTTCATTACATTGGAGATTAAGGCATATGGTCTTAATACATCTTAAGAAACAAACAAATTTTATACCTTCAGAAGTTTCAGTTGCAGCTAAAGTGAGAGTTATTATATCATTGGCTTCTCTCTTTCCGCTGTTAGAAGTTCTCACACCAATGGTTAGCATTACTGTTTAATGAATTGTACCGTAACAACATGAAACTAATATAACAAATAAACTTAGTCGCCATATTATATGCAGAGTCATCAACCTGGATTTTTAAAAAATACCAGCTTAATTAGGTACACAAGCTTATTCTTATAATATATCATATATTTAGATTCTGTCCCTGGTTGTTTATAGGAGTGTTCCAATGCTTGGCCCTCCTATGGAATTATCTTAACTCACCATCTCTTATGTTTGCAGGAATCATAAGTTGCTGTCCTGAAGTATCCAGTAGAACCACACATTGCTAAAGGAATCTATAGTATATAGGTTGCCTTTAGAGGTATTTCATATGCATAAATAAAACATAATGGCTAGATTACAAGTGGAGCACTAATTTTTATTACTGTGAGCTTGTGGTAGCAATTAACGCTAAGAGAATTAACCAGAGATCAGATCTCTGGTTAATTTTCTAAAAGTGCCCCAAATGCCCCCAAAATTGAGGGTCTTTTATTTTTTTTTTATTTACATTAGCGTGCACTGGTGTTACTCACTTGAGCGCAAATATCGCTTTAGTGTAAGTGATATTTTGCGCTCAACTCGGAATCTGGCACAATGAAGGGCAGACTTCTAATTTTAACAGAATCTTTTCCTAAAAGACTCCAGTCGTATTCCTTAGTTTAGACAGTGAATCATTAGTAAGCAAGCAATATACACGGTACACGTTTGCCATCCTCTAGATGCAGTTAATCGTACTGAATCTAGTGGTAATATCACTCGATAGGAGGGAAAGGAAATATGAGGCAGAAACAATGTAAAATTTTGCCAAAAAGAAGGCATTAAATGCAATAAGTGACTGAATAGCAAGTATAAAATGAATCACTAAGTGTGCATGAATATGTATTCACCTATGTAATTCAAATTAAGGTAAGATAACTATATTGTAGTTGTCAGATGAACCTATTACGTTTAGGAGCTCAGTAACAAAACAACATAGGGGAAGTAAATTATTTGTTTGCTTTATTAAAATGTTTTTCCCCTCAAGCAGTCTGTGTCAGAACCAAGCAGGAAAAGAGCAATGTAATCCCGGCCATATAGTAGATGTTGTGCTAGAATTTTAATGCTATTGATGTTTATTGTTCATAAATCTTGAAGAGTAAGATTTGAATTCTTGCATATATACTGTACATGTACTTACACACCTTAAAGGGACAGTAAATTCAACATTTTTATCATGGAAGAAATATAACACATTGGTATGTTTCCATGAAAAAGGTGATGTAACAGGAAATATGCAGAACTGATCCCTAGGGGTCAACTACTTACGGGCTGATAGGGATGTCTCCTGCAGCATTCTTGCTGTAAAGGGACAATCTTTCACAAGCATTAAAACAAAAAGTTGTTGTTTTTTTTTTAAAACAAAAAATAAAAAAACAACAACCTGTAAAACACTCTCTCATTTAGATTAAAGAAAAAAATAGTTAAATGCTCCTTTAAAGGGGCAGTAAACACATTGAGATTTACCATAACATGTTTAAATATATGTATTAATAAAAGGGTTTGTGATATACTTTATTTTGCCCCCATTTTAAATATAATTATTAGAATGGATGGCTTTCCAATTCCTGTTAGAAGTGGAACTGCAGACTCCAGCACTAAAACAGATATAATCCACACCTAAATTGGTTGCATATTTCAGTGACCCATACATATCAGTCCCTAATTGGCCTGAGCAGAAATGGAAACCTAAGTTACACCCAATTCCTTTATGTATCATAAACAATTTACCCTTATGTTTTCAATATATTAACAAGTCCCCACTCTCTCTCTTATTCCTGCTCTCACACTCTCTCTCGTCCCCCCTCTCTTACACTTGCCCTCACACTCTCTCATCCCCTCTCTCATACCTACTCTCACTCTCTCGTCCCCCCCTTTCTCTCTTAAACCTGCTATCACACTCTCTCACCCCCTCTCTTATACCTGCTCTCACACTCTTATCCCTCCTCTCTCTACACCTGCTCTCACACTCTCTCGTCCTCCCCCCTCTCTTATACCTGCTCTCACACTCTCTCATCCCCCTGTCTCTTATACCTGCTCTCACACTCTCTCACCCCCCTCTCTCTTATACCTGCTCTCACACTCTCTCACCCCCCTCTCTCTCTTATTCCTGCTCCCACGCTCTCTCGTCCCCCCTCTCTCTTATACCTGCTCTCACACTCTCTCGTCCCCCCTCTCTCTTATACTCTCTCACACCCCTTTGTCTCTTATTCCTGCTCTCACACTCTCTCACCCCTCTCTTTTACACCTGCTCTCACACTCTCTTGTCCCCACTCTCTCTCTTATACCTGCTCTCACACTCTCTCACCCCCCTCTCTTAACCTGCTCTCACACTCTCTCATCCCTCCCTCTCTCTTACACCTGCTCTCACACTCTCTCGTCCCTCCCTCTCTCTTACACCTGCTCTCACACTCTCTCGTCCCCCCCTCTCTCTTATACCTGCTCTCACTCTCTCACCCCCTCTCTCTTATACCTTCTCTCTCCCCCCTTCTTTTTCTTATACCTGTTCTTACACTCTCTCACCCCTTCTCTCTTATACCTGCTCTCACACTCTCTCACCCCCTCTCTCTTATACCTGCTCTCACACTCTCTAACACCCTCTCTCTTATACCTGCTCTCACTCTCTCTTATGCCCCCCTCTCTCTCACACCCTCTCTCTTATACCTGCTCTCACTCTCTCTTATGCCCCCCTCTCTCTACACCTGCTCTCACACTTTCTCGTCCCCCCTCTCTCTCTTATACCTTCCCTCAAAATCTCTCACCCTCCTCTCTTTTACACCTGCTCTCACACTCTCCTGTCCCCGCTCTCTCTCTACTTGCTCTCACACTCTCTCGCCCCCCTCTTTTTCTTATACCTGCTCTCACACTCTCTAACCCCCCCCTCTCTCTCTCTTATACCTGCTCTCACACGCTCTCGTCCCCCCTCTCTCTTATACCTGCTCTCACACTCTCTCATACCCTCTCTCATACCTGCTCTCACTCTCTCGTCCCCCCCTTTCTCTCTTAAACCTATCACACTCTCTCACCCCTTCTCTTATACCTGTTCTCACACTCTCTTATCCCTCCTCTCTCTACACCTGCTCTCACACTCTCTCGTCCTCCCCCCTCTCTTATACCTGCTCTCACACTCTCTCGTCCTCCCCCCTCTCTTATACCTGCTCTCACACTCTCTCATCCCCCTCTCTCTTATACCTGCTCTCACACTCTCTCACCCCCCTCTCTCTTATACCTGCTCTCACACTCTCTTGTCCCCCCTCTCTCTTACACTTGCTCTCACACTCTCTCACCCCCTCTCTCTTACACCTGCTCTCACACTCTCTCACCCCCCTCTCTCTCTTATTCCTGCTCCCACACTCTCTCGTCCCCCCTCTCTCTCTCTTACACCTGCTTTCATACCCTCTCATCCCCCCTCTCTCTTATACCTGCTCTCACACTCTCTTGTCCCCCCTCTCTCTTATACCTACTCTTACACTCTCTCACACCCCTTTTGTCTCTTATTCCTGCTCTCACACTCTCTCACCCCTCTCTTTTACACCTGCTCTCACACTCTCTTGTCCCCACTCTCTCTCTTATACCTGCTCTCACACTCTCTCACCCCCCCTCTCTTAACCTGCTCTCACACGCTCTCGTCCTCCCCGCTGTCTTACACCTGCTCTCACACGCTCTCGTCCCCCCTCTCTCTTATACCTGCTCTCACCTCCTCTCTCTTATACCTTCTCTCACACTCTCTCTCCCCCCTTCTTTTTCTTATACCTGCTCTCACACTCTCTCACCCCCTCTCTCTTATACCTGCTCTCACACTCACACCCTCTCTCTTATACCTGCTCTCACTCTCTCTTATGCCCGCCTCTCTCTTACACCTGCTCTCACACTTTCTCGTCCCCCCTCTCTCTCTTATACCTTCCCTCAAACTCTCTCACCCTCCTCTCTTTTACACCTGCTGTCACACTCTCCTGTCCCCGCTCTCTCTCTACCTGCTCTCACACTCTCTCGCCCCCCTCTTTTTCTTATACCTGCTCTCACACTCTCTAACCCCCCCTCTCTCTCTCTTATACCTGCTCTCACACTCTCTCATCCTCCTCTCTTATACCTGCTCTCACCCCCCCCCTCTCTCTTATACCTGCTCTCACACTCTCTCATCCTCCTCTCTTATACCTGCTCTCTCTCTCTCTCTCTCTCTCTCTCTCACACCTGCTCTCACACTCTCTCATCCCCCACTCTCTCTTACACCTGCTCTCACACTCTCTCACACCCTCTCTCTTATACCTGCTCTCACACACTCTCATCCCCCACTCTCTCTTATACCTGCTCTCACACACTCTCATCCCCCACTCTCTCTTATACCTTCCCTCAAACTCTCTCACCCTCCTCTCTTTTACACCTGCTCTCACACTCTCCTGTCACCGCTCTCTCTCTTATACCTGCTCTCACACTCTCTCGCCCCCCTCTTTTTCTTATACCTGCTCTCACACTCTCTCATCCTCCTCTCTTATACCTGCTCTCACACTCTCTCATCCTCTCTCTCTCTCTCTCTCTCTCTCTCTCTCTCTCTCATACCTGCTTTCACTCTATCTTATACCTACTCTCTCACCCTCTAGTCCCCCTCTCTCTTACACCTGCTCTCACACTCTCTCATCCCCCACTCTCTCTTGCACCTGCTCTCACACTCTCACACCCTCTCTCTTATACCTGCTCTCACACACTCTCATCCCCCACTCTCTCTTATACCTGTTCTCACACTCTCTCGTCCTCCCTCTCTCTTACACCTGCTCTCACACTTTCTCATCCCCCCCTCTCTCTTATACCTGCTCTCACACTCTCTCGTCCTCCTCTCTTTTACACCTGCTCTCACACTCTCCTGTCACCGCTCTCCCTCTTATACCTGCTCTCACACTCTCTCGCCCCCCCTCTTTTTCTTATACCTGCTCTCACACTCTCTCACCCCCCCCTCTCTCTCTCTCTCTTATACCTGCTCTCACACTCTCTCACCCCCCCTCTCTCTCTTATACCTGCTCTCACACTCTCTCATCCTCCTCTCTTATACCTGCTCTCACACTCTCTCATCCCCCCTCCCTCTCTCTCTCTCTCTCTCTCTCTCTCTCTCTCTCTCTCATACCTGCTTTCACTCTCTCTTATACCTACTCTTACACCCTCTAGTCCCCCTCTTACACCTGCTGTCACACTCTTACCCCCCTCTCTCTTATACCTGTTCTCATACTCTCTCATCCCCTCTCTCTTATACTTGCTCTCACACACTCTCATCCCCCACTCTCTTATACTTGCTCTCACACACACTCATCCCCCACTCTCTTATACCTGCTCTCACACACTCTCATCCCCCACTCTCTCTTATACCTGCTCTCACACTCTCTCATCCCCCACTCTCTCTTATACCTGCTCTCACACTCTCTCATCCTCCCTCTCTCTTATACCTGCACTCACACTCTCTCACCCCCTCCCTCTCTCTCTCACTCAATTTTTTTGTGGAACAATATAAACACATAAGAAATGAGCCATTTGGCTTTATGATTTATTAGAAAAATACATAAAAATTTTAGAAGAGAAGCTGAAGATTTTTAAACAATTCTTCTTTTACCACACACAGGAAATTTCGGTTGCTCGGCAGAGATTTTAAGCATTGCAGCAATGATGCAGATTCAGAATGTTTTTGTTGTTCCCCCCAACCAGAAAGCTCAAGCGGTGAGTTTGAATTTGCAAACGTACTGAAGCAAGATTAAGGACAAGTGAGCAAGAAATGTCCCTATACTTTGTTTGTCTGGATGTTTTAATAAAATCTAAGAGTTTTTGAGTAAGAAGTGGTACTGCGGATATACATTTGCTTCAATGTGTAGGGTATAACAGCTGCCCCGTTTTCCATGTGCACATGATCTGTAATTTTACTGATAGCAGTGGCGCTTTTTTCACACTGAGACTGTTGAAATGTAATAAAGAATGATTGTTCATAAATTCTGAATATACAGTTTAGTAATGGATAGAAGACACATATAAGAAAAATGTTATAAACCGACTGTATGTGCGGAAATAATGGTATTAAAATGTCACGGGTTAAAAAAAATGACTGTTGGACACACACATGCAGTCACTAAAGATATTGCAAACATGATCAAGCAGTGATGTGAACCAAAAATGACACAGTATCAAAAAACGTGTCCCTGCTAGTTTACCATCAGTGCTTGTCACCGCCAGCCCTGACAGCGCATGACTGCTACTAGCATTTATCTGTAATGTGCCACCAAATTCCATACCTGATTCATAAATAGGATCATCAGAATGTTTATTAATAATTGCAACTGCATTTTTGGACATTTTAAAAATGTTAATTGCAAACATATACAAAATGATGGGAACCTGTTAATTGCTTTGATATTGTTAGTAAAAAACACTACATTCAGACACATTAGATGATTGTTGTCATGAGTGTTGAATTCATTCTCCCCCATGCTTTACTTTTTTGCTTTGACTGTGTATATTTTGCATCCGTTAAGGTCAGTGAATATCATGCAAAATCCCCTCATTAAAGTGAAGTTCAATTTTGATTAATTAGTGCCCGGTTTTTAATAATCCTATTCAAAACAAGGGCACTTTAATTCATCGACATTTCACTCTTTTTTCTTCAAAAACTTTTTCATTCTGGCAGCCGCTCCAGCGATTCCCACGGCCGTCGGAAGCCTCTGCAGACGTCAGAAATGATGAATCCGGCTTCCTCCAATCACGGCTTCCCCCCCGGGGGAATCTTGGCCTGATGCAACGCTGTGATTGGAGGAAACCGGATTCGTCATTTTGGACCCGCGAAGACGGCTTAAGACGGGTGGAGGAAGTGCTGGAGCAGCTGAAAGGATTAAAAGGTACGTTTTTTTTTAGAAAACGAATAAAATGTCAATTTTTATGAATAAAAGTGCCCTTGTTTTTAATAGGATTATTAAAAACCGGGCACTAATTGATCAAAATTGACCTTTACTTTAAGCCTGCAAAAAAAACAACTTTTTGTTATATATTTTTCCATCCATGTTTACTGAACTCTGTATTTCATTTATAAACCTTGACACAGCATTACATTAATTAAAGGGACATACATTTGCAAGTGTTAGGGTATCTTAATATTGCACTGTTACATATAACTATTTCATACAATACAGAATGTACTACAAACTATACAATGAGTACTAGAAGCGCAACCTAATTACAGCACTATTAATTATGATCCATTTGTATATGAACCACAGATATAATCTTCTATACAATGCTTACTGAAAACAAACAGTTTTGTTAGTATGCTATAATAATGGTCTTTCAAAATAAGATATATATATATATCTGTGTATGTGTGTGTGTAAGTATATCTTGTACATAGTAAGTACATTCTAGTGTGATTTTATTCTTTGTATATTAAAATGTCTGAGTCGTGGATGTGCTGTTTTTTGTTGTATTTTAGTACATATAACTGTGTATAACCTCTGCAAAGGTGTTAAACACATAGTTAAAGTCAACTCCAGAGCAGCAATGCACTATGGGACCTACCAGAACACCTCTAGTGAGCCAATGATAAGAGGGATATCTATATGGCCACCATTCACCAGCTAACTCCCAGTAATGCATTGCTGCAGCTGAGCCTATCTAGTTAGGGTTTTCAACAAAGGATACCAAGAGAACAAAGCACATTTCAAAATAGACGTAAACTGAAAACTGCATGCTCTACTTAATCATGAAAGTTTAATTTTGACGTTCATGTCCCTTTAAAGGGACATTAAATAAATAGAAACTCTGCAATATACTTTCATTATTTATTTTTTCCCCTTTTCCTGTAATTCCCTACTAAAATTGTGAGCTTTTCAACTCCTGTTAGAAATGAAACTGCAGAACACTGTTATATTCCACACAGCCATTGGCTGCACACTCTAGTGACCTAATTGGCCACAGCAGAGAAGGTAACCTAAGTTACAACATAGCAGCTCCAATTGTTTAATAGACACTAAAATGTTACTTATTTTGTCAATATTTAAACAAAACTTTAAAAAGTACATCTACATGTTATTCTTAGGCTAATTGTATCTTTGAATGCATCATTCCTTCTAGCATTTATTTAGTGTTTACAGGTGAAACGCGAAAAAATAGAATATCGTGCAAAAGTTCATTTATTTCACTAATGCAACTTAAAAGGTGAAACTAATATATGAGACTCATTACATGCAAAGCAAGATAGTTCAAGCCGTGATTTGTCATAATTGTGATGATTATGGCTTACAGCTCATGAAAACCCCAAATCCACAATTTCAGAAAATTAGAATATTGTGAAAAGGGTGCAATATTCTAGGCTCAAAGTGTCCCACTCTAATCAGCTAATTAAGCCATAACACCTGCAAAGGGTTCCTGAGCCTTTAAATGGTCTCTCAGTCTGGTTCAGTAGGAATCATAATCATGGGAAAGACTGCTGACCTGAAAGTTGTGCAGAAAACCATCATTGACACCCTCCATAAGGAGGGAAAGCCTTAAAATGTTGTTGCAAAAGAAGTTGGATGTTCCCAAAGTGCTGTATCAAAGCACATTAATAGAAAGTTATGTGGAAGGGAAAAGTATGGAAGAAAAAGGTTCACAAGCAGCAGGGATGACCGCAGCCTGGAGAGGATTGTCAGGAAAAGGCCATTCAAAAGTGTTGGGGACTTTCACAAGAAGTGGACTCTGGCTGGAGTCAGTGCATCAAGAGCCACCACACACAGACGAATCCTGGACATGGTCTTCAAATGTTGTATTCCTCTTGTCAAGCCACTTCTGAACAACAAACAACGTCAGAAGCTTCTTACCTGCGCTAAACAAAAACAGACCTGGTCTGTTGCTCAGTGGTCCAAAGTCCTCTTTTCTGATGAGAGCAAATTTTGCATCTCATTTGGAAACTAAGGACCCAGAGTATGGAGGGAGAATGGAGAGGCACACACTGCAAGATGTTTGAAGTCCAGTGTGAAGTTACAACAGTCTGTGTTGATTTGGGGAGCCATGTCATCTGCTGGTGTTGGTCCACTGTGCTTCATTAAGTCCAAGGTCAACGCAGCCGTCTACCAGGAGATTTTGGAGCACTTCATGCTTCCTTCCGCAGACAAGCTCTATGGGGATGCTGACTTCATTTTCCAGCAGGACTTGGTACCTGCCCACACTGCCAAAGGCACCAAAACCTGGTTCAATGACTGTGGGATTACTGTGCTTGATTGGCCAGCAAACTCACCTGACCTGAACCCCATAGAGAATATATGGGGCATTGCCAAGAGAAAGATGAGAGACATGAGACAGAACAATGCAGAAGAGCTGAAGGCCGCTATTGAAGCATCCTGGTCTTCCATAACACCTCAGCAGTGCCACAGGCTGATAGCTTCCATGCCACGCCGCATTGAGGCAGTAATTGCTGCAAAAGGGGCCCAAACCAAGTACTGAGTACATACAGTATGCATGCTTATACTTTTCAGAGGTCCGATATTGTTCTATGTACAATCCTTATTTTATTGATTGCATGTAATATTCTAATTTTCTGAGATTGTGGATTTGGGGTTTTCATGAGCTGTAAGCCATAATCATCACAATTATGACAAATCACGGCTTGAACTATCTTGCTTTGCATGTAATGAGTCTATCTCATATATTTGTTTCACCTTTTAAGTTGCATTAGTGAAATAAATGAACTTTTGCACAATATTCTAATTTTTTGAGTTTCACCTGTAGTTTACCTTTAATGTGTTCCTGTAAGACTTTAAATATATCTGATCATGCTGCTTTACTGTTCTCCTCTATTAACTAAATCTATTTGCTATTTTCTCTTGTAAGGTGTATCTAGTCCACGGGTTCATCCTTTACTTGTGGGATATTCTCCTTCCTAACAGGAAGTGGCAAAGAGAGCACACAGCAGAGCTGTCCATATAGCTTCCCTCTAGCTCCACCCCCCAGTCATTCTCTTTGCCGGCTCTAAGCAATAGGGTCCCTCTCGGAAGGGTAAAGTGAATGTGGTGTTAGATTTGTAGTTTTTGTTCTACAAGCAAAAGTTTGTTATTTTAAATGGTACCAGTTTGTACTATTTACTCTCCTGCAGAAAAGAGATGAAGATTTCTGCAGGGAGGAAAATGGTTTTAGCATGTTGTAACTAAAATCCACTGCTGTTCCCACAAAGGACTGAGGAGTACCAGAAAACTTCAGTTGGGGGGAACGGTTTGCAGGTTAGGCTGCAATAAGGTATGTTCAGTCATTTATTTCTAGACAAGACTGTGATAATGCTAGAAAAGGACTGATGAGATTCCCATGAGGGGAGGGTAAGCTTTATTCAGAGACTAAGTATGGAATTACAAGCTTACAGAACAGGGCTAATTTAGGCTGGTTGACACTATTTTATGGCAAACGGTTTTTACTAGTAAATATCATTTTTTGAGACACTTTGAGGTTCCTTTGGGTTTCTTTCAGGGGCTGCTACCCACATGGCTATTATTATAACACTTAGGAGTGTTTCTTTAGGCCTCACAACACCGGAGTAAGGTGGGAGGGGCCTAATTTCACGCCTCAGATGCGCAGTTAGACTGACTAGATCTTCAGGCTGTTTCACATGGAGGGTCCTGCTGCAGTTTGAGGGCCTATAAGAAGCTTTTTCCCAACAAATATGGTTCCTAAGGGCAGGTAGGGCCACAGCAGAGCTGTGGCAAGGTGCTGAAGTCGTTTTAACCGGTTGTTAGCTTGCTATTGATCCGGTTTGGGCATTAAGGGGTTAATCATTTTTCTTGCTAGTTGTGCAATCTTATCAATGCTTTAGGTACATACTGTGAAAATTTCGTAAAGTTTGCTGCATTTTTCACTGTTTTGGAAAATTGTGTGCCTTTTTTATCTCTTAAAGGCACAGTAACGTTTTTTTTGCAAAGTGTGTTTTTACTTGATTAAAGTGTTTTCTAAGCCTGTTTGTCTTACTACTAGTCTGTTAAACATGTCTGACACTAAGGAAAATCCTTGTTCAATGTGTTTAAAAGCCATGGTGGAACCCCCTCTCAGAATGTGTCCCACTTGTACTGATATGTCTATACATTTTAAAGAACAGATTGTTGCACTTAAAAATGTGGCCCAAGATGATTCTCAGACAGAAGTTAATGAGGTTAGCCCATTATCCTCTCCCCAAGTGTCACAACCAGTTGCTCCCTCTCAAGCGACGCCTAGCACCTCTGGTGCGTCTAACTCTTTTACCTTGCAAGACTTGGCGGCAGTTATGGATAATACCCTCTCAGTGTTTTTATCTAAACTGCCTGTGTTACCTGCAAAGCGTGATAGCTCTGTTTTAAGAACAGATTCTGAGCATTCTGATGCTTTAGTAGCCGTATCCGATATACACTCACAACGCTCTGAAATGGGGGCGAGGGATGTGCCGTCTGAGGGAGAAATTTCCGATTCGGGAAAGGTTGCTCCTCAGACAGACTCAGATACGTTGGCATTTAAATTTAAACTAGAACACCTCCGCTTATTGCTCAGGGAGGTACTAGTTACTCTGGATGACTGCGACCCTTTGGTGGTTCCAGAGAAATTGTGTAAAATGGACAAGTACCTAGAAGTGCCTGTTTACACTGATGTGTTCCCGGTCCCTAAGAGGATTGCGGATATAGTAACTAGGGAGTGGGATAGACCAGGGATTCCGTTTGTTCCCCCTCCTGTTTTTAAGAAAATGTTCCCCATATCTGACACCACGCGGGGCTTGTGGCAGATGGCCCCTAAGGTGGAGGGGGCTGTTTCATCACTTGCTAAACGCACAACCATACCAATTTAGGACAGTTGTGCTTTTAAAGACCCAATGGATAAAAAATTAAAGGGTTTACTTAAGAAAATTTTTGTTCAACAAGGTTTTCTTCTCCAACCTATAGCGTGCATTGTTCCTGTAACTACTGCAGCTGCTTTCTGGTTCGAGGCGCTGGAAGATGCGCTCCAGACGGAGACCTCATATGAGGACATTATGGACAGAATTAAGGCTCTTAAGCTGGCTAATTCTTTTATCACAGATGCAGCTTTCCAACTAGCTAAGTTAGCGGCAAAGAATTCAGGTTTCGCCATTGTGGCGCGCAGGGCGCTATGGCTGAAGTCCTGGTCGGCCGATGTGTCGTCAAAATCCAAACTACTGAACATCCCTTTCAAAGGAAAGACCCTCTTCGGGCCTGAATTCAAAGAGATTATCTCAGAAATCACTGGGGGAAAAGGCCATGCTCTCCCTCAGGATAAGTCCTTTAAGACAAAGAACAAACAAAATTATTTTCGTTCCTTTCGAAATTTCAGGAGCGGTCTCGCTTCATCCTCCCCTGCTGCAAAGTAAGAGGGTAACACTTCACAACCCAGGGCAGCCTGGAAACCTTACCAGGGCTGGAACAAGGGTAAACAGGTCAAGAAGCCTGCAGCTGCCTCCAAGACAGCATGAAGGGGTAGCCCCCGATCCGGGACCGGATCTAGTGGGGGGCAGACTCTCTCTCTTCGCTCAGGCCTGGGCAAGAGACGTATATGATCCCTGGGCCTTAGAGATTGTATCCCAGGGATATCTTCTAGAATTCAAGGACTCTCCTCCAAGGGGAAGGTTCCACATTTCTCGTTTGTCTACAGACCAGACAAAGAAAGAGGCATTCTTACGCTGTGTAGAAGACCTACATACAATGGGAGTGATCCACTCAGTTCCAATTGTGGAACAAGGGCTGGGTTTTTACTCAAACCTGTTTGTGGTTCCCAAAAAAGAAGGAACTTTCAGACCAATCCTGGATCTCAAAATTCTAAACAAATTCCTCAGAGTCCCGTCATTCAAGATGGAGACCATTCGGACAATCTTACCAATGATCCAGGAGGGTCAATATATGACTACCGTGGATCTACAGGATGCGTATCTGCACATTCCTATCCACAAAGATCATCACCAGTTTCTCAGGTTCGCCTTTCTGGAGAAGCATTATCAGTTTGTGGCTTTTCCTTTCGGGTTGGTCACTGCTCCCAGAATTTTCACAAAGGTGCTAGGGTCCCTCCTGGCGGTTCTAAGACCGCGGGGCATAGCAGTGGCGCCTTACCTAGACGACATCTTAATTCAGGCGTCGACTTTCCAAAGAGCCAAGTATCACACGGAAATTGTATTGGCCTTTCTGAGGTCTCACGGGTGGAAGGTGAACATCAAAAAGAGTTCTCTCTCCCCCCTCACAAGAGTTCCATTCCTTGGAACCCTAATAGACTCGGTAGAAATGAAGATATTTCTGACGGAGGTCAGAAAGTTAAAACTCTTAACCACTTGCCGAGCTCTTCATTCCATTCCTCGGCCGTCTGTAGCTCAGTGCATGGAGACAATCGGACTAATGGTAGCGGCAATGGACATAGTCCCTTTTGCACGGATACACCTCAGACCACTGCAACTATGCATGCTCTAACAGTGGAATGGGGATTATGCAGATTTGTCTCCTCAAATACAGTTGGACCAGGAGACCAGAGATTCTCTTCTCTGGTGGTTGTCTCAGGATCACCTGTCTCAGGGAATGTGTTTCTGCAAACCAGAGTGGATCATCGTAACGACAGACGCCAGTCTGTTGGGCTGGGGTGCAGTCTGGGACTCCCTGAAAGCTCAGGGCTTATGGTCTCGGGAAGAAGCTCTTCTCCCGATAAACATTCTGGAACTGAGGGTGATATTCAACGCTCTTCAGGCATGGCCTCAGCTAGCTGCGGCCAAATTCATCAGATTTCAGTCGGACAACATCACGACTGTAGCTTACATCAACCATCAAGGGGGAACAAGGAGTCCCCTAGCAATGATGGAAGTAACCAAAATAATCAGGTGGGCGGAGGATCACTCTTGCCACCTCTCAGCAATTCACATCCCAGGAGTAGACAACTGGGAGGCGGATTTTCTAAGTCGTCAGACTTTTCATCCGGGGGAGTGGGAACTCCACCCGGAGGTATTTGCCCAGCTGACTCCGCTATGGGACACTTTGGAATTGGATCTGATGGCGTCCCGTCAGAATGCCAAACTTCCTCTTAATGGGTCCAGGTCCCGGGATCCCCAGGCGGTGTTGATAGATGCTCTAGCAGCGCCTTGGTCCTTCAATCTGGCCTATGTGTTTCCACCGTTTCCTCTCCTCCCTCGTCTGGTTGCCAGAATCAAGCAGGAGAGGGCGTCGGTGATTCTAATAGCGCCTGCGTGGCCACGCAGGACCTGGTATGCAGACCTAGTGGACATGTCATCTGTTCCACCATGGACTCTGCCAATGAGGCAGGACCTTCTACTTCAAGGTCCTTTCAAACATCCAAATCAAATTTCTCTGCGTCTGACTGCTTGGAGATTGAACGCCTAATTCTATCTAAGCGTGGTTTCTCTGAGTCGGTTATCGATACCCTGATTCAGGCTAGAAAGCCTGTCACCAGGAAAATCTACCATAAGATTTGGCGAAAATATCTTTGTTGGTGCGAATCCAAGGGTTACTCATGAAGTAAGATTAGGATTCCCAGGATATTGTCTTTTCTCCAAGATGGATTGGAGAAAGGATTGTCAGCTAGTTCCTTAAAGGGACAGATATCTGCTTTGTCTATTCTTTTACACAAACGTCTGGCGGAGGTACCAGACGTTCAAGCGTTTACTCAGGCTTTAGTCAGAATCAAGCCTGTTTATAGACCTGTGGCTCCGCCATGGAATCTGAATTTAGTCCTTTCAGTTCTGCAAGGGGTTCCGTTTGAACCTTTACATTCCATAGATATTAAGCTTTTATCTTGGAAAGTTTTGTTTTTGGTAGCTATTTCTTCTGCTCGAAGAGTTTCAGAGTTATCTGCTTTACAGTGTGACTCACCTTACTTGGGCCTAGATTTAGAGTTGGGCGGTAGCCGTGAAAACCAGCGTTAGAGGCTCCTAACGCTGGTTTTAGGCTACCGCCGGTATTTGGAGTCAGTCAGGAAAGGGTCTAACGCTCACTTTCCAGCCGCGACTTTTCCATACCGCAGATCCCCTTACGTCAATTGCGTATCCTATCTTTTCAATGGGATCTTTCCAACTCCGGTATTTAGAGTCGTGTCTGGAGTGAGCGTTAGAAATCTAACTACAAAACTCTAGCCGCAGAAAAAAGTCAGTAGTTAAGAGCTTTCTGGGCTAACGCCGGTTTATAAAGCTCTTAACTACTGTGCTCTAAAGTACACTAACACCCATAAACTACCTATGTACCCCTAAACCGAGGTCCCCCCACATCGCTGCCACTCTATTACATTTTTTTTTAACCCCTAATCTGCCGTCCGCCACCTACGTTATACTTATGTACCCCTATTCTGCTGCCCCTAACACCGCCGACCCCTATATTATATTTATTAACCCCTAACCTGACCCCCACAACGTCGCCGCCAGCTACCTACAATAATTAACCCCTAATCTGCCGACCGCAAAGCGCCGCTACCTACGTTATCCTTATGTACCCCTAATCTGCTGCCCCTAACACCGTGTAGTGTTAGGTTTAATTGTAACTTAGGTTAGGATTTATTTTACAGGTGATTTTGTAATTATTTTAACTATTTTAGCTATTAAATAGTTCTTAACTATTTAATAGCTATTGTTCCTGGTTAAAATAAATACAAAGTTACCTGTAAAATAAATATTAATCCTAAAATAGCTACAATATAATTATAATTTATATTGTAGCTATATTAGGGTTTATTTTACAGGTAAGTATTTAGCTTTAAATAGGAATAATTTATTTAATAAGATTTAATTTATTTCGTTAGAATAAAATTATATTTAACTTAGGGGGGTGTTAGTGTTAGGGTTAGACTTGGCTTTAGGGGTTAAAAAATTTATTAGAATAGCGGTGCGCTCCGGTCGGCAGATTAGGGGTTAATACTTGAAATTAGGTGTCGGCAATGTTAGGGAGGGCAGATTAGGGGTTAATACTATTTCTTATAGGGTTATTGAGGCGGGAGTGAGGCGGATTAGGGGTTAATAAGTGGTGTTAGGTGGAGGCGACGGGGGCGGCAGATTAGAGGTTAATAAATATAATATAGGGGTCGGCGGTGTTAGGGGCAGCAGATTAGGGGTACATAGGGATAATGTAAGTAGCGGCGGTTTACGGAGCGGCAGATTAGGGGTTAATAATAAAATGCAGGTGTCAGCGATAGCGGGGGCGGCAGAATTTTTTGGGCCTAACGCACTGAAAACCCTGCCATTCTGCTACGCGGGTCCTTACTGACAAAACTCTAAATCTAGGAGTTGGTGTTCCATGCAGACAAGGTAGTTTTGCGTACCAAACCCGGTTTTCTTCCTAAGGTTGTGTATAATAAGAATATTAACCAGGAAATTGTTGTTCCTTCTCTGTGTCCTAATCCTTCTTCGAAGAAGGAACGTTTGTTACACAATCTTGATGTGGTTCGTGCTTTAAAGTTCTATTTACAAGCAACTAAGGATTTCAGACAAACAACTTCATTGTTTATCTATTCTGGTAAGAGGAGAGGTCAGAAGGCGACTGCTACCTCTCTTTCCTTTTGGCTGAAAAGCATCATCCGTCTGGCCTATGAGACTGCTGGCCAGCAGCCTCCTGAAACAATTACTGCTCATTCTACCAGAGCAGTGGCTTCCACATGGGCTTTTAAAAATGAGGCTTCTGTTGAACAGATTTGTAAGGCAGCGACTTGGTCTTCGCTGCATACTTTTTCCAAATTTTACAAATTCGATACTTTTGCTTCTTCGGAGGCTATTTTTGGGAGAAAGGTTTTACAAGCAGTGGTGCCTTCCGTTTAAGGTACCTGTCATGTTCCCTCCCTTCATCTGTGTCCTAAAGCTTTGGTTTTGGTATCCCACAAGTAAAGGATGAACCCGTGGACTGGATACACCTTACAAGAGAAAACAGAATTTATGCTTACCTGATAAATTACTTTCTCTTGTGGTGTATCCAGTCCACGGCCTGCCCTGGCTATTGGTCAGGTAGATTTTTAGTTTAAACTACAGTCACCACTGCACCCTATGGCTTCTCCTTTTTCTTCCTAACCTTCGGTCGAATGACTGGGGGGTGGAGCTAGAGGGGGAGCTATATGGACAGCTCTGCTGTGTGCTCTCTTTGCCACTTCCTGTTAGGAAGGAGAATATCCCACAAGTAAAGGATGAACCCGTGGACTGGGTACACCACAAGAGAAAGTAATTTATCAGGTAAGCATAAATTCTGTTTTTCTTTTTTTTTTTATCAAGACCACTATACTTGTCTTGCAGGCTCTTTTGGTCTTGGCAACTAGTTTGTGCGTTGTGGTCTTGCCTTTTGCATGGAAAATGTAATCCTTGCTTGCATGTTTTGAAGTAAAGAGCTATCCATATTTAAGGGACACTGCACTGTATTTTTCCCTTTTAATGTGTTCCAATGACTTGTTGTGCTAGTTGCATTGTATTAAATATATTGGACATTGCTTCTTTATTTTTTT
Organism: Bombina bombina; assembly: GCF_027579735.1. Classification (NCBI taxonomy): domain Eukaryota; kingdom Metazoa; phylum Chordata; class Amphibia; order Anura; family Bombinatoridae; genus Bombina; species Bombina bombina. The sequence continues at coordinate 1,014,860,987 of NC_069499.1, read as the reverse complement.
CTTGCAACTGAAATAGCTGACTTTTGCTCATTGAAACCACCTCCCATAATTTAAAAATTAAGTACTGACCTTTTATGTATAAAAAGAGATACAATAATCAGGTCTGCTCTTCCTGCAGGCTTAGCGCAATGGTCATGTTCTTGAAAACAATAGGTTGTGGTTTCAGTAAGCATAACCACCTATTTTAAAATACAAAAGTAAAGCTATAGGAGCAATTTCATATACATCTAATACTCTGCAGCTGCTATAACAAGTAACTGGAAACAAGAGTCTATTTAATCCTGTCATGTGATATGGCCAGGAAAAGAAAATTGCAGTTATCTACATAAAATATATACCCTATACTGAGATCTCAACTGTATATTTAATAGAAATAATCTTGCTACATTGAATTTACCTGACCTTGTTAATTCCCACTTTTCTGTTTACAGACCAGAGAGCACCGTAAATTTGCTGTGGAAGAAGGAGATCACCTCACCATGCTAAATGTGTTTGAGGCCTTTATCAAGGTGAGAGAACAAGGGTCAGTATATCAAGGAAGAAAGAGTGGCCGGCTAATAAGGAGCTCATTATTCACTTTAATTTGGTTCCAATGATCCATATTAAATTATTTACAAATAGTTCCTAAAGGGACATGAAACCCACATTTTTTTTCTTTCATGATTGAGAGGGCACTTGTAATTTTTAAACAACTATCCAATTTACTTTTAATATCTAATTTGTTTTGTTCACTTTATACTCTGTTGAAAAGCATGCCTAGGTTGGCTCAATAGCTTGTGATTGGTGGCTACTCATGTATGCCTTATGTTATTGGCTTACCCATGTGCGTGCATTGCTGTTTTCTTTCCTACGACATGGAGAGTCCACAACGTCATTCCAATTACTAGTGGGATATTCAACTCTTAGCTTTCAGGAGGAGGCAAAGAGCACCCCAGCAAAGCTGTTAAGTGTAACTGCCTTACCCATAACCCCCAGTCATTCTCTTTGCCTCTGTCAATAAAGGTTGTGCGAAGTTAGTGTCTGCAAAATTTAATCCTTTTATGGGTACTTTTCCCTGCAAGCAAGGATTGGGGTCTATCTGGGTTTACGTCAATCTCTTGAGTAAGAGTAGTGGTGGCTTTTAGCAGTTAAAAGGCGGCAAGGCAGTCCTTTGCTTTACTTTTAACACTTTGCTACCCCTTTGTGGAAAGCCAGAGTTGGTTACTCTGTTCTTTCTTTTCCTACAGGTCCATGACCGGGAGCGTAGTGCCTGCCACACCTTAAATATCAGCATCTTTAATGCAGTAAGATCTAAGGTAAGTGCCTTTGCCTTCTAGGTAATGAAGGACAGTAGCACTGCATGGAGGCGATTGGACTGATGGTGGCATCCATGGACATCATTTCTTTTGCTCTGTTCCATCTACGACCGCTGCAGCTTTGTATGCTCCGTCAGCATACATTTTGTTTTTTTTTTAACAAAGGATACCAAGAGAATGTAGTAAATTTAATAATAGTAAACTGGAAATTAGTTTTAAATTGTATTCTCTATCTAGCTGATTTAGCCTGTCTTATCTCTACCTATACTGAAAGCCAGCAGAAGAAATTACACTGCAAATGTGGGTTAGGAGAGATAAGTAATAAAGGGGTCTGTTGCAATCTATTGGTTATCTACTCCTGAAAACAGGCCGAATTTGGAACTTACGCCTAAATTTAGAGTTTGGCGTTAGCCGTCAAAACCAGCGTTAGAGGCTCCTAACGCTGGTTTTGGGCTACCGCTGGTATTTAGAGTCGTGTAGGTAAGGGTCTAACGCTCACTTTCCAGCCGCGACTTTTCCATACCGCAGATCCCCCTACGCCATTTGCGTAGCCTATCTTTTCAATGGGATCTTTCTAACGCCGGTGTTTAGATTCTTGGCTGAAGTGAGCGTTAGAAATCTAACGACAAGACTCCAGCCGCAGAAAAAAAACAGGAGTTAAGAGCTTTTTGGGCTAACGCCGGTTCATAAAGCTCTTAACTACTGTGCTCTACAGTACACTAACACCCATAAACTACCTATGTACCCCTAAACCGAGGCCCCCCCACATCGCCGCCACTCTATTAATTTTTTTTAACCCCTAATCTGCCGACCGCACGTTATACTTATGTACCCCTAATCTGCTGCCCCTAACACCGCCGACCCCTATATTATATTTATTAACCCCTAATCTGCCCCCCACAACATCGCCGCCAGCTACCTACAATAATTAACCCCTAATCTGCCGACCGCACCTCACCGCTACTCTAATAAATTTATTTACCCCTAAAGCTAAGTCTTACCCTAACACTAACACCCCCCTAAATTAAATATAATTTAAATCTAACAAAATAAATTAACTATTATTAAATTAATTATTCCTATTTTAAACTAAATACTTACCTGTAAAATAAACCCTAATATAGCTACAATAAAACCAATAATTATATTGTAGCTATTTTAGGATTTATATTTATTTTACAGGCAACTTTGTATTTATTTTAACCAGGTACAATAGCTATTAAATAGTTAAGAACTATTTAATAGCTAAAATAGTTACAATAATTACAAAATTACCTGTAAAATAAATCCTAACCTAAGTTACAATTAAACCTAACACTACACTATCAATAAATTAATTAAATACAATACCTACAAATAACTACAATTAAATAAACTAACTAAAGTACAAAAAATAAAAAAGAACTAAGTTACAAAAAATAAAAAAATATTTACAAACATTAGAAAAATATTACAACAATTTTAAACTAATTACACCTACTCTAAGCCCCCTAATAAAATAACAAAGCCCCCCAAAATAAAAAAAATGCCCTACCCTATTCTAAATTAAAAAAGTTCAAAGCTCTTTTACCTTACCAGCCCTGAAAAGGGCCATTTGCGGGGCATGCCCCAAAGAATTCAGCTCTTTTGCCTGTAAAAAAACCCCCCATACAATACCCCCCCCCCAACATTACAACCCACCACCCACATACCCCTAATCTAACCCAAACCCCCCTTAAATAAACCTAACACTAAGCCCCTGAAGATCTTCCTACCTTATCTTCACCATGCCAGGTTCACCGATCCGTCCTCCGAAGTCTTGATCCAAGCCTCCGAAGTCTTCATCCAAGCCCAAGCGGGGGCTGGCGATCCATAATCCGGCTGAAGTCTTCTATCAAGCGGCGGCTGAAGAGGTCCAGAAGAAGCTCCAAAGTCTTCATCCTATCCGGGAAGAAGAGGAGATCCGGACCGGCAACCATCTTGATCCAAGCTGCATCTTCTATCTTCATCCGATGACGAACGGCTCCATCTTGAAGACCTCCGGCATGGATCCATCCTCTTCTTCCGACGTCCAACTGAAGAATGAAGGTTCCTTTAAGGGACGTCATCCGAGATGGCGTCCCTCGAATTCCGATTGGCTGATAGGATTCTATCAGCCAATCGGAATTAAGGTAGGAAAATTCTGATTGGCTGATGGATTCAGCCAATCAGATTCAAGTTCAATCCGATTGGCTGATTGGATCAGCCAATCAGATTGAGCTTGCATGCTATTGGCTGATCGGAACAGCCAATAGAATGCAAGCTCAATCTGATTGGCTGATCCAATCGCCAATCGGATTGAACTTGAATCTGATTGGCTGATTCCATCAGCCAATCAGAATTTTCCTACCTTAATTCTGATTGGCTGATAGAATCCTATCAGCCAATCGGAATTCGAGGGACGCCATCTCGGATGACGTCCCTTAAAGGAACCTTCATTCTTCAGTTGGACGTCGGAAGAAGAGGATGGATCCGCGCCGGAGGTCTTCAAGATGGAGCCGTTCGTCATCGGATGAAGATAGAAGATGCCGCTTGGATCAAGATGGTTGCCGGTCCGGATCTCCTCTTCTTCCCGGATAGGATGAAGACTTTGGAGCCTCTTCTGGACCTCTTCAGCCGCCGCTTGATAGAAGACTTCAGCCGGATTATGGATCGCCAGCCCCCGCTTGGGCTTGGATGAAGACTTCGGAGGCTTGGATCAAGACTTCGGAGGACAGATCGGTGAACCTGGCATGGTGAAGATAAGGTATGAAGATCTTCAGGGGCTTAGTCTTAGGTTTTTTTAAGGGGGGTTTGGGTTAGATTAGGGGTATGTGGGTGGTGGGTTGTAATGTTGGGGGGGGGGTATTGTATGTTTTTTTTTACAGGCAAAAGAGCTGAATTCTTTGGGGCATGCCCCGCAAATGGCCCTTTTCAGGGCTGGTAAGGTAAAAGAGCTTTGAACTTTTTTAATTTAGAATAGGGTAGGGCATTTTTTTATTTTAGGGGTCTTTGTTATTTTATTAGGGGGCTTAGAGTAGGTGTAATTAGTTTAAAATTGTTGTAATATTTTTCTAATGTTTGTAAATATTTTTTTATTTTTTGTAACTTAGTTCTTTTTTATTTTTTGTACTTTAGTTAGTTTATTTAATTGTATTTATTTGTAGGTATTGTATTTAATTAATTTATTGATAGTGTAGTGTTAGGTTTAATTGTAGATAATTGTAGGTATTTTATTTAAGTAATTTATTGATAGTGTAGTGTTGGGTTTAATTGTAACTTAGGTTAGGATTTATTTTACAGGTAATTTTGTAATTATTTTAACTAGGTAGCTATTAAATAGTTCTTAACTATTTAATAGCTATTGTACCTGGTTAAAATAAATACAAAGTTGCCTGTAAAATAAATATAAATCCTAAAATAGCTACAATATAATTATTCGTTATATTGTAGCTATATTAGGGTTTATTTTACAGGTAAGTATTTAGTTTAAAATAGGAATAATTTATTTTATAATAGTTAATTTATTTCGTTAGATTTAAATTATATTTAACTTAGGGGGGTGTTAGTGTTAGGGTTAGACTTAGCTTTAGGGGTTAATACATTTATTAGAGTAGCGGCGAGATCCGGTCGGCAGATTAGGGGTTAATAATTGAAGTTAGGTGTCGGTGATGTTAGGGAGGGCAGGTTAGGGGTTAATACTATTTCTTATAGGGTTATTGAGGCGGGAGTGAGGCGGATTAGGGGTTAATAACTTTATTATAGTAGCGGTGAGGTGCGGTCGGCAGATTAGGGGTTAATAAGTGTAGGTAGGTAGCGGTGACGTTGGGGGCAGCAGATTAGGGGTTAATAAATATAATATAGGGGTCGGCGGTGTTAGGGGCAGCAGATTAGGGGTACATAGGGATAACGTAGGTTGCGGCGGTGTACGGAGCGGCAGATTAGGGGTTAATAATAATATGCAGGTGTCAGCGATAGCGGGGCGGCAGATTAGGGTTTAATAAGTGTAAGGTTAGGGGTGTTTAGACTCGGGGTACATGTTAGGGTGTTAGGTGCAGACTTAGGAAGTGTTTCCCCATAGGAAACAATGGGGCCGCTTTAGGAGCTGAACGCTGCTTTTTTGCAGGTGTTAGGTTTTTTTTCAGCTCAAACTGTCCCATTGTTTCCTATGGGGGAATCGTGCACGAGCACGTTTTTGAAGCTGGCCACGTCCGTAAGCACCGCTGGTATTGAAAGTTGCGGTAAATATGCTATACGCTCCTTTTTTGGAGCCTAACGCAGCCCTTCTGTGAACTCTAAATACCAGCGGTATTTAAAAGGTGCGGGGGAAAAAAAGCATGCGGAGCTAACGCACCCCTTTGGCCGCAGAACTCTAAATCTAGCCGTTAGTTTCTTGAGTGATCACATTAGTATTTCGTATTGTTTGTTAAAAACCCGCTATTGCAAACATGTTTTCAACTGAAAAGCTTCCGAAAAGGAATTTTCGAGTGTTAACTGCTTGTTTTCTAAATAGAAACTGGCAGATCTATTCACACCTCTTAAAGGGACATTAAATACTAAATAAATCATTGTTTGAATGATGTATTCAGAGCAAGGATTATTCTGGAAATAATTTGTACATGTATTTTTAAAAATATTACTTGTTTAAATATTAAAAAAAAAAAGGGTAAAGTTAATGTCCATAAAGCAATAGGCTACAATATTATATGGACTGTCGTAAACACGTTTGGACTTAGTGTGCATTGAGGCTTGTCCCCTATAAAAACCCTTTCACAAATGAACAATTTTGCTCAAGGGTCTCTTAGACAGATAGTAAGCAGCAAGAAAGCAGGGTTGATATTTACAGTTTAGATGAAGTGAAAATCTTGTATAAAAAAAAAAAAAGGTATTCGATTTGTTTTTGCATAGAGACTCGCAGACTCCATTTTGTGTACAGTTCATACAGAAATAGAACCCGGCTTTTAAAGGATTACTTTCTGTTATAATTTTTAAGTTAAACAACTAACATATTAAAGTTATGAAACATTAATTAAAACCTACTGACCTATATTTTCTCCAAAACGAAGTTTCATAACGTTCTAAAAGTTATATCTTTTATTCGCCGATGATGTCACGTTATCCTGCCCACTATTTTCAGCACTGCATGTTCAAAATACTTAAACCAATAACTTTGTGTTTAAAGCGCCATTTTGAAACCTAGGTATTGTAAACGGATTGGTACAGAGCAAAGGATACCCACGGAGTGGGTTTGGAAAACAATTAAATTTGCAGACAAGATTTCTGATATACGGTAGAGATATGTTAATGAAATGCTATTGATAAAAAGCGTATTTGGGGTAGTTAGTTAGTAACAGGCATAGGAAATATTTACTTACAGTGGCCCTTTAACCAGCAAGAGAGATAAATATAGTTTAAAAGAATCCTTGTGAAAGATGTCAAACGCCCATATAGCAATAGAAAAACAGTGCACAATCTGGCCACACAGATAACCTGATAGATGCATTTAGATGCGTCAGCAGTGGTGCAGATGGAAACGTATTGCAATAGTTAACACTGAAAGCCATTTTTATTTTAATAATGCCAGTACTGTTAGTGACAATTACGCCAGTACGAGTAAGAAATACAATCAAATATAAAATGATGCCATTTGTAGATGTAGGTGTCCTAAAGTGAGTTTTCCTGTATAGCTGTACATGATATCACTTAGGGCTTTATGATCTAAAGCTCTCCGCTCAGCCGGGATGAACTAAAAAGTCTTGTCAATATGGCGAAGCCCCTTAAAGTAACACAAATTTTATCTTGAGATATTTGTCACATGGGGGGCGATCTATCAAGCTGAGGCGGACGAGGCGCATATCTGCACCCCTGTCCGCTGCAGCTCGCCTATGGCGGTCTGAATTCTCCTGGAGGAATTCAGTATTGCACACGAGCGCTGTTTTGTGCTTTTGTGCAATCCCGCCCTCTTCCCGCGCTCAGCTAATCGCGCGTGCAGGAGCTGTCAATCTCCCCGGTCGGAAAAGACTGAGGAGACTGAATTTTGCCAAATAAGAGGTGGCGAAGAGGTTAGCAAAGCAGCGGTCTTATGACTGCTGCTTATTAAATATGGCGTGCAGGTTCTCGTGTGAGAACTTGCAGCCGTAGGGGCTCAAAGGCTGGCGAAAGCCTTTGATAAATCTACCCCTAAGTAGTGTTCTTTATGTGGAGAGTCTGTTATATTACAGTTAAAGGCCTGAAAAAAAATCCCAAAGATTTTGAATGACTTCTCTCCAGGCCCTTGGTCTTCACATTTACATATGTATATGTCCTTTTACACATGTAAATGTGTACCCAGCCTCTCCAGTAGGGCCGAATCAATATTGCGTATGTTGGCCACTGGAGACATTCTAGAAGTTTGTTATTTCAGAGTGTTGAACATAGGTGCAATGTAAAGGACTGTTTGGAAATAGTTGTGAAAAAGCTTAACATGGCTGTAAATTCTATCCAAGGATTTATCAAGTTCCCTTATGGGTGGCAAATTTGATAAGCTAAAAAGTTGTTGAAAAGTGAGCCAAAACCATATTGTGTTCTAGCTTCATAGAGTTTATAGGCCTAAAACCCATTTGCAAGTGTGCGAATCATCCGACATCACGCTACTGTGATCACGCTTAATTGAAAGGTAGCCTTTTTAGGGTTGAAAATGGGGTTCCTGATAGATTGTGATTGAGGCCAAAATGTTAATCTCTAAGGACCTATGATCGAAAGTGCTACAAGGTGGCGAGATATTCCAAGGGTTCCACTACTATGTCGAGTGAGCCTGACAAAATATTACAAGCTCCCGACATAGCCAATATCACCAATGTCGCCTGTTAATATCTATGTATAGTAAACGATCCCTTGGAATATAACAACCTCTCAATACCTTCCCTATATGAGACGAGGGAAATTCATAGCCAGCTGTTATTTATGAATGTCATTTGTCAAACCTCCACATATATTGCAACCAGGAAGGTTAAACCAAGTAGGTTTAAACAAACTCTGTGGCCCTCTCTGCATCGGACCGCAGTGGTGCCGATTGTTGGTGGGTGGGAGGGTTAAGAGGGGGAGGTGGGTGGCCGGCTCATCGCTGTACGTGGTGGGAGCGGGTGGGACAGCTACGCTACAGGGTTTAAAACAATTATTAAAATAAGTGCTTCATTGAGGGGGAAGGAGGGAGGAGAGGCAATGAGGGGGATCCTATGTGGGATAAGTTGACGGAAAGGGATCTGGGAGGGGGAAAGGGTATTGAGGGGGGCAGCTACACTACAGACAAAAAATGGGTATTTTTTTGCCTAATTTGCAGTAAACTCGGTACTGGCAGACAGCCGCCAGTACCTAAGATGGCGGCAAATAGGTAGAGGGGGATTGTTAGAGAGCTGTTTGGGAGGGATCAGGGAGGTTGGGAGGTAAGGGGGGATACTACCCTGCAGAAAATATAATTTTTATATATATATATATATATATATATATATATATATATATATATATATATATATACACCTTTTATTTTAGAACTGGCAGACTATCTGCCAGTACTTAAGATGGGGGTGACAATTGTGGGGTGGGGGATGGAAGAGAGTTGTTTGAGAGGGGTCAGGGAGGGATCAGGGGGTGGGATGTGTCAGATGGGAGGCTGATCTCTACACTAAAGCTAAAATGAACCCTAGAAGCTACCTAATTAGCCCCTTCACTGCTGGGCATAATACAAGTGTGGTGCGCAGCAGCATTAAGCGGCCTTCAAATGACCAAAAGCAATGCCAAAGTAATATATGTCTGCTATTTCTGAACAAAGGGGATCCCAGAGAAGCATTTACAACCATTTGTGCCATGATTACACAAGCTGTTTGTAAATAATTTCAGTGAGAAACCTAAAATTGTGAAAAAGTGAAAACATTTTTTTTTTATTTGATCGCATTTGGTGGTGAAATGGTGGCATGAAATTATACCAAAATGGACTAGGTACTGTAAATATAAAACAAAAAAAGGCTCTTTCTGTTTAAATGTAGTGATGGCAAAAATGCTGAAAATGCTCTGGCCTTTTGGGGAAGTTTTTGTCTGAAATGCCCGGTCCTTTTCCTGAGGTTAAGAAAATGGGTATCATAAGTCAAATAAATTCTCATATTTTTAATTGAATTCAAAGCCATCAGTTTAAATATCACTAACAATACATTGTTGTTTTTGCATATCAGCTAACAACACTTATTCCTTTCTATTTTCATAAATTGTGCTTTTAGAATACTTATAATTTTAAGTATTTAGGAAACTTCAACACCTAACAGGTCATTACAAACTGCACTTTTATAGTTTTAGTTGTAATGACCATTTTACCCTCTAGACTGTATGCAGAGCAGTGGGTACCATATGTGAAGCCTATGAGATGTGCAACTCGTCATCTTATTGACTATTTTACCTAGACTGGTCTTGTCAAAATTTTATAAAAAAGTTTAAAAAAAAAATAAAAAATCATTGCAGTAAAAGAGAATGTTTACTCTCCATTTAAGTTAAAGGGACATTAAATTATTTTTTTTCGTTTATGATTCAGAAAGAGCATGCAATTTTAAACAACTTTCCAATTTCCTTCTATTATCTAATTTGCTTAATTCTCTCAGTAGCTGCTGATTGGTGGCTGCACATAGACACCTTGTATTATTGGCTCACCCTTGTGAATTGCTCTATCTGAATCATAAAATACATTTTCCTTCCTAACAGCTAGATTACAAGTTTTGCGTTATGAGGGGTGCGGTGCTAACTTGTACATTATTGTCACCGCTCACTTGCCTACAGCGCTGGTATTACAGGTTTTCCTAAACCCGGCGTTACCAGGCAAAAAGTGAGCGTAGAGCAAAATTGTGCTCCATACCACTCTCCAATACCAGCGCTGCTTAAGTCAGCTGTGAGCTGGTTGTACGTGCTTGTGCACGATTTCCCCATAGACATCAATGGGAAGAGCCGGCTGAAAAAAAGCCTAACACCTGCAATAAAGCAGCGTAAAGCTCCGTAACGCAGCCCCATTGATTCCTATGGGGAAACTAAATTTATGTTTACACCTAACACCCTAACATGAACCCCGAGTCTAAACACCCCTAATCTTACACTTATTAACCCCTAATCTGCCGGCCCAGACATTGCCGACACCTGCATTATATTTATTAACCCCTAATCTCCCGCCCCCAATGTCGCTGCAACCTACCTACACTTATTAACCCCTAATCTGCCGCTCCGGACATCGCTGCCACTATAATAAACATATTAACCCCAAAACTGCCGCATTGCAAGCACTAGTTAAATATTATTAACCCATAATCTGCCGCCACCTACCTACATTTATTAACCCCTAATCTGCCGCCCCCAACGTCGCTGCCACTATACTAAATTTATTAACCCTAACACCCCCTAACTTAAATATAATTCAAATAAATCTAAATAAAAATTCCTATCATTACCTAAATAATTCCTATTTAAAACTAAATACTTACCTGTAAAATAAACCCTAAGCTAGCTACAATAGTTACATTATATCTAGCTTAGGGTTGATTTTTTTTTTACAGGCAAGTTTGTATTTATTTTAACTAGGTAGAATAGTTATTAAATAGTTATTAACTATTTACTAACTACCTAGTTAAAATAAATACAATTTTACCTGTAAAATAAAACCTAACCTAAGTTACACTAACACCTAACATTACACAACAATTACATAAATTACCTAAATTAAATACAATTACCTAAATTACAACCCCCCCCACTAAATTACACACAAAAAAAAAAAAAATGATCAGATATTTAAACTAATTACACCTAATCTAATAGCCCTATCAAAATAAAAAAAGCCCCCCAAAATAAAAAAAAACCCTAGCCTAAACTTAACTACCAATAGCCCTTAAAGGGACAGTCAACCCAAAAATTACTGTAACTTATTTAAATTAGTTAAATAACAATCTTTACAGTAAACTGTAGCCTAATTTCCATCTAAATAAACTTTGGCAGAAAATAAACTTACTAGATCTCATCTTGCAGTTTTGAAATGGCCGCCTGACCCATCCTTCTCTGACGTCTTCCAAAAGCTTGCACTAGTACAGGATCCTTTTCTCGAGTCTTGTAGTCTCGTCCCTGCGCGCTCCTGCAATTTCAGCTAGCAGCTGTTCATACCCGGCACTCACTGCCTCTCATCCATGCTGTGCACTGTGTGTTACAGAGAATGAGAGGCAGTGAGTTCCGGGCAGGCAGCGATATGATGGTCTGTGCTTTAGTTAATACTCTGAGATTAGATAGAAATGTTTTATTCTTATTGTATTTCCCTAACTACACAGTCCTCTCTGATCAACTTGTTTGTGCACCATCAGCATGGTAACATTGTATCCACTGATCAACTGCAATTTATACCTCTCTCTCAAAAGTTTGAAATATTTTTTTTTGTAAAACAGCATTTATAAAAAGATAAAGCTGGGGGGGTGTCCGGGTAGCAGCCATGTCAGGTAGCAATATTAGAAGCTCTGTTTAAAGTCTGTATAATCCACCAATTATCTCCTTGTAAAAGCAGCATATTACATAAGTGCTAGATATCACTGAAGGAGGAGTTGCTTCAGATGGTGCTGTTAAAAATTTCTTGAGCTCAACTTTTTTTTTCTACAACACTAACCACCATATCTATATTCTCGCAATGAATCCAGAGACAACTACTGGAAATAGATCTGACATAATGGCAGCTGTGGAGTTGTTGGAGCAGAGTATACAGAGTTTCAACATCTTGAGAGCAGACTTACATCAGTGCTGACTCTCCTACGCTGAGATTCACAGATGTTAGCTAGACACTGACTGCAGAGGTAGCTGAAACTCTGGACACAGCAAGTACAATCAGCGCTATTATGCTATATGCACAAGCGGATACACCATTCACACAGAATGTGCAACATAACTCCTTATGCAAAGCTCAACTATAGGAGACTGCCATAACTTTGACCGATCCTGAGCACTTGAGGATATGGAGCCATCCAATGCAATAAAAACCTTGCACACAGATGTTAAGTAGGATCGGTCAAAGTTATGGCAGTCTCCTATAGTTGAGCTTTGCATAAGGAGTTATGTTGCACATTCTGTGTGAATGGTGTATCCGCTTGTGCATATAGCATAATAGCGCTGATTGTACTTGCTGTGTCCAGAGTTTCAGCTACCTCTGCAGTCAGTGTCTAGCTAACATCTGTGAATCTCAGCGTAGGAGAGTCAGCACTGATGTAAGTCTGCTCTCAAGATGTTGAAACTCTGTATACTCTGCTCCAACAACTCCACAGCTGCCATTATGTCAGATCTATTTCCAGTAGTTGTCTCTGGATTCATTGCGAGAATATAGATATGGTGGTTAGTGTTGTAGAAAAAAAAAGTTGAGCTCAAGAAATTTTTAACAGCACCATCTGAAGCAACTCCTCCTTCAGTGATATCTAGCACTTATGTAATATGCCGCTTTTACAAGGAGATAATTGGTGGATTATACAGACTTTAAACAGAGCTTCTAATATTGTTACCTGACATGGCTGCTACCCGGACACCCCCCCAGCTTTCTCTTTATATAAATGCTGTTTTACAAAAAAAAATATTTCAAACTTTTGAGAGAGAGGTATAAATTGCAGTTGATCAGTGGATACAATGTTACCATGCTGATGGTGCACAAATAAGTTGATCAGAGAGGACTGTGTAGTTAGAAATGTTTTATTCTTATTGTATTTCCCTATCTAATCTCAGAGTATTAACTAAAGCACAGACCATCATATCGCTGCCTGCCCGGCACTCACTGCCTCTCATTCTCTGTAACACACAGTGCACAGCATGGATGAGAGGCAATGAGTGCCGGGTATGAACAGCTGTTAGCTGAAATTGCAGGAGCACGCAGGGACGAGACTACTAGACTCAAGAAAAGGATCCTGTACTAGTGCAAGCTTTTGGAAGACGTCAGAGAAGGATGGGTCAGGCGGCCATTTCAAAACTGCAAGATGAGATCTAGTAAGTTTATTTTCTGCCAAAGTTTATTTAGATGGAAATTTGGCTACAGTTTACTGTAAAGATTGTTATTTAACTAATCTAAATAAGTTACAGTAATTTTTGGGTTGACTGTCCCTTTAAAAGGGCCTTTTGCAGGGCATTGCCCCAAAGAAATCCGCTCTCTTACCTGTAAAAAAAAATACAAACAACCCCCCCAACAGTAAAACCCACCACCCACACAACCAACCCCCCAAATAAAATCCTAACAATAAAATCCTAAACTCCAAAAGGGCATTTGGATGGGCTATTGCTGCCCAAACCCTAATCTAATACTAAAACTCACCCAATAAAAACTTAAAAAAAAAAAATAACACTAACCCCTGAAGATCCACTTACAGTTTTGAAGAGCCGACATCCATCCTCAACGAAGCGGCAAGAAATCCTCAACGAAGCCGGGAGAAGTCTTCATCCAAGCTGGCAGAAGTGGTCCTCCAGACGGGCAGAAGTCTTCATCCAGACGGCATCTTCTATCTTCATCCATCCGGCGTGGAGCGGCTCCATCTTGAAGACATCCGGCGCAGAGCATCCTCTTCTTTCGACGTCTTCTTCCCGAATGAATGTTCCTTTAAATGACGTCATCCAAGAGGGAGGCCCTTGAATTCCGATTGGCTGATAGAATTCTATCAGCCAATCGTAATTAAAGGTGAAAAATTCCTATTGGCTGATGCAATCAGCCAATAGGATTGAGCTTCACTTCTATTGGCTGATCCAATCAGCCAATAGGATTGAGCTTGCATTCTATTGGCTGTTATAATCAGAGTCCACAGCTTAATTGCTTACTGTTGGAAAATACAACACCTGGCCACCAGGAGGATGAAAAGACACCTCAGCCAAAGGCTTAAATATCCCTCCCCATGGCTGGATTTACATTTCAGGTGCCTGTAGGCACAAAAATCTGAAGCACCACCCTCCCCCCAACAAAAAAGTGATTGGTAGCTGCACAAAGACACCTTGTGTTATTGGCTCACCCTTGTGCATTGCTCTATCTGAATTATAAAATACATTTTCCTTCCTAAGATAGAAAGACTCAACGGCTTAATTCCTTACTGTTAGATATAAAACATTAAAGCTACTAAGCCTATCTACATATGCTTTTCAACAAAGGATATCAAGAGAATGAAGCAAATTAGATAATAGATGTAAATTGGAAAGTTGTTTTAAATTGTATTCTAAATCTGAATCATGAAAGAATAATGTTGGGTTTATGTCCCTTTAACTTAACTCAAATGGCCATGCAATTGAAAACCGTTATAAAAAATGGACAGGAGATTACATACACACACCTTTTTAAATACAAAAATAGTGACCACACCACCTAATGTATTATACTGTGCTCCGGCACGGGATGGAGTCTGGCCCTAGACTCAATATAAATATAATCAAAAAAATCCCAGCCAAAGAGTCTTAGAATAGTATGCAAGAAATACTTTAATAAATGTTATATATGTAGGCGAGACCACCCAAATGGCCAGAGATAGGATACGCCAACACAAGGCAGCGATAGGCAACAATGATGAGGATGCCCAAGTAGCACATCATTTCACGAGATTTGGACACAACAAAAGCCAATTGCTGTTTCAAATTGTTGATGGGGTACCGCCCCTACGCAGAGGGGGGGATAGACAGCAACTATTATTCAGAAAAGAAGCTCAATGGATCAGAAAATTGGACACTATGGTACCCAAAGGTTTGAATAGGGACATCTCTTGGGGCAATTTTATTTAATCTTCTATTTTACAATTTGATATGTTATACATGAGCTTCCCCTTTGTCTCTATCATTAGGACATATTATTGATTAAGGTGTACCTCTTATTCCATTATATGTATAATCTTATGGGGTTGCCTCTGGGTTATTTATCATGATTAATGATATCATTTAGGATCTATAGTTTGTCTCTATTCAGTGCGGAGGTGTGGTTGACATTGTGGGCCACTATACAGCTATGGATAGATGTTAGTATATTTGACACAATTTAGCATAGACCAATATCTTGAGGTTCAACATAAATTTATTCCTGCATTTATTTTAACCATATAGAGTGTTTGGTTCCTACGTTACTATAGTGGGTATTGAGTTTGCTGTACATTGGGACAATGTGTTTCATTGTCTGATTATAAGGCATTATGGATTAACATATATATTCCCGGATATTTTATTAGCCATTATTCCAGTTACATTCTATTTTTTATGGGTTTGCACTAGTGCATTTGTTATAATTCCATTGATCATTGATCAGATAAATCCATCTGGTTTTAGTTTCAATAAATCTTTTTTTTTTTTTTTTTTTTTTTTTTTTTTTTTTAGGCATTTAATTTTGTCCGCTTTAAAACTCTATGGGCTAGTATTTGTATTCCCTGGGAATTTGAATTCATTCTTTATTTTCATTTTTTTGCATCTAGAATAACTTAGAGACACTTGAGCAGATTTAGTACTTATGTTTTGTACTTTTTTGGTACACACTAAGTATGTAATTTCTCTTCTTCTTTCTGTTCTAAGTATGTCTGTGTTTAACTAAGTGTGCGTGGGTGGTATATTTGTGAAGTGTTATTCATATCCGTATGCCATTTTGAAGTATGCTTTACAAATGTATTAAAATTGTAAATATAGGTACATTGTGACGTTTTTGAGGTGTATGTAATGAACAACCAATAGGCATCCTTTTGAACCTGTTCAAATATCACCTTCCGACGTCAGCTGGCCATTCCTTGACAAAGGGGAGGAGTCCCCAAAACGCGCGTCGGAACCAGCAGAGAGACAATCACCTGTATTCTCTTGTACTGTTGTAGCCACATTGCACACCAATTTCTGTGAACGGTTGACCCTATGGAAGGAGCGAGATGGAATTAGAGTAGCAGCAGTCCATTTCCACACCGAAGATTACGTCGGGGAAAAGTCTCACGGTATTGGTCCATCTGGCAGCACTCAGACGATACAGGTAACATCGTGTAATACGATTAACTTCTGTCTTCACTGGAATAATTGTTACCTGTTCCACAATACAGGGATCCTGTTGCCAATACCTATTGTTATACTCTGATACAATTTGACAGCATTCAGTTTCCACATGATACGTTAAAACCATACCGTGAGTGAACATAACTTAAAGGGTGTTAGGTTGGATTGTCTGTACGAGTATACCTCGCTATAACACGGCAACCAATATTACTACAGTGTGGCGATATATTTGGCAGTACATTTGGAGGGACATTTATCAGCACAAGTTGGTCTTTTCAAAGCAAAATCCTATATGCATTCTATCGCTATCTTTCAAGAGTACTTGCTTCACGATAATACAAAAGACACTCTAATTAGCATTAGGTGGATCTGTTAAGCCCTATATGCTTATATCCATAGGATCTGGGATACAAGGGCTACTACATACAACTTTTTTGTATTTCATAACACTTTGAATCCTGCTTAAGAACTTTGGATTTCTTTTTTCAGGCTGAATACAACTTGGATACATTTATTACAAATTTGGACTTTGCTTTTCTGGTATAACTTTTGCAGTTTGGATACATTTAATACATTATGGACTTTGCTTTTCTGTTACAATTGATGCAATATTAGGATAATTTAAGATTGTGAAGTTTTGTACCTTATATCTTTGATTAGTATTTAAAGCTATACTAAGACTGATTTGTGTGTGACGGGTTGAGTGTGCCTGCACTCCCTGGGGACGCCCAGGAGGGTGCATTGTCTTATTTAGATTTAGAGCTTGTTTTTCTTTTTCAGGATTGATGAGAATCTATACAGAATTTTCTTTTCTTTTTTTATATTTCTTGGTGCGGATATGTTTGGTGGATGGGGTAGGTGTGGATGTGAGCAAGCTCTCATCTAATTTTGTTCTTCTTTTTGTAACATATATAACATTTATTAAAGTATTTCTTGCATACTATTCTAAGACTCCTTAGCTGGGATTTTTTTGATTACACCTTTTTAAATGTATGTATTGCAGATATCTCTGGTAATTTATTTTATTTATTTATTGCTAGAGGCTCCCTGGACAGGACTTTTTCAACCTCTTGGGGTTAAATTTTGTTCCCCGCCCTCACTGAGAGGACAAAAAACATTTCTTTCATGTAATTAGCAAGAGTCCATGAGCTAGTGACGTATGGGATATACATTCCTACCAGGAGGGGCAAAGTTTCCCAAACCTTAAAATGCCTATAAATACACCCATCACCACACCCACAATTCAGTTTTACAAACTTTGCCTCCCATGGAGGTGGTGAAGTAAGTTTGTGCTAGATTCTACGTTGATATGCGCTTCGCAGCAGGCTGGAGCCCGGTTTTCCTCTCAGTGTGCAGTGAATGTCAGAGGGATGTGAAGAGAGTATTGCCTATTTGAATTCAATGGTCTCCTTCTACGGGATCTATTTAATAGGTTCTCTGTTATCGGTCGTAGAGATTCATCTCTTACCTCCCTTTTCAGATTGACAATATACTCTTATATACCATTACCTCTACTGATTCTCATTTCAGTACTGGTTTGGCTGTCTACTATATGTAGATGAGTGTCTTAGGGTAAGTAAGTCTTATTTTATCATGACACTCTAAGCTATGGTTGGGCACTTTCTATGTAAAGTTCTAAATATATGTCTTTAAACTTATATTTGCCATGATTCAGGATAATCAGTATTCCTTTAAAATCCAGACTGTCAGTTTCATTATTTGGGATAATGCATTTTAATTCAATTTATATTTCTTTACCTTGAAAATTTTCAATTGATCATTTTTCCCTGTGTGCTGTTAGGCTCGCAGGGGCAGAAAATTTTTCTTTTTATTGCGTCATTCTTGGCGCGGACTTTTTTTGGCGCAAAAATTTCGTCATTTCTGGCGCCGTAGTTGACGCCGGAAGTTGTATACTGTTTAAACGTCCTTTTTGACGCATGTGTATTCAGACATTTTTTTGCGCCAAAAAATGTGGGCGTCGGTTCTGATGTCAGAGGATGTGGCGTCATACTTGGTGCCAAATATATGGGCGTTGTATTTAGAGCCAATAATGTGGGCGTCATATTTGGCGCCAAAAAATGTGGGCGTATTTTTTGTTCCACTTTTTTTCCTCACATTATTTAAACCTCACTTTTTTTATTGCTTCTGGTTTCTAGAAGCTTATTATTTTGTATTCTTTTCCCATTCCTGAAACTGTCATTTAAGGAATTTGATAATTTTGCTTTAAATATTGTTTTTTTCTATTACATATTGCAAGATTTGACTGTTCCTGTTTCAAAACAATCTAAGGGATTCCTGTTGACTGAGTTCAGTCCTACCAAAGCTAAGTTCATTTATTTTAAATGTTATGAATGTTTATCTTTAGCTATGGTTTGTAATAAGTTATCATGATAAACTTTTACATGCAGAATCCATTAGTATTTATGCTTTATATATTGCTATTCTTTTTACATCTTATGTACAAGAAATATTTAGAAAATTTATAAGAATATTTTTTTGATTCTATTTTAAATGCTTTGTCTGACTTCGTGCCTTCTAATAAAATTTTTAGGTCTTTTTCAAACTTCTTTTTTAATTATTGAAGTTTCAAATGACCAACAACATACTGATTTATCCTTCTCTGATGATGTTTTTTTCTCATTCAAAATTTTCTTCATCAGATATTGACACTAACAAATCTACTTTTTTATTTTATTTTTTTATTAAAGTACATTTGTTCTTTGTTGAAAAGGTGTTGATTATTTTGGATATTAAGGTAACTAGTTCTTTTTCAAGACTAGCTAACACTATTTCTGCTTATTTATTCTTCTGTGTTTTCAGAGGTTTTTTTCCAGTTCCTCATCCTAGAGAATGGAATAGGCTGAGAATTTTCTTTTATTCCTTCTTCAAAGGTTTTAAACTATATTCTTTGCCGACAGTTAAATTCAATTTGGAGGGTTCTCCAATTTATTGGGGCTATCTTTACTCCTACTAATTATGCTATTGTTTCTATAGAAAAATAGTATTTATTTTCCTTTAGATGGTTGTATCTTATTTATGGAAAATTATTTAGTTTCAGGTACTTTTCTTGGACCTGTGATTTATTTGGATGATGTTGCAATTGCTTCATTTTTTCTGTTTACTTTAAGATCAAGTATCAGATTATGATTTATTTTTAGCATTGTTAAAGGGACAAAATTTACTAGACTAGGTGCTGTTGCATTTGTCTTGTTGTTTTGCATTTATTGATTATGCAAGTCCAGTGTATTGACTGGTCCTTTAACTGGACTATCATGCTAATAATTAGTAATCATTTGTGTCTTCATTTTATTGAATATTTTCGCAAATGAGGTTTAATCTATGTCTTTAGCTGTTTTAGCTAGAAGAATTTTGTGATTTCTAAAAATCCATATTTCTTTTGTTCTAAGATAATCAATTATTTGTTTTATAATTGGATTCAATTCTTAACTGTTACTCTGGGCTTCAAGATTGAGTTCTAAGACTAAAACTTTAAGCTTATACTAGTTTGGTTCTTCTTATTAAGGAACGAATTCCTGAATTCTTTCCCAAGTAACATGTTTTTAATTGGAAATTTCTTTCATGTAATTAGCAAGAGTCCATGAGCTAGTGACGTATGGGATATACATTCCTACCAGGAGGGGCAAAGTTTCCCAAACCTCAAAATGCCTACAAATACACCCCTCACCACACCCACAAATCAGTTTTTACAAACTTTGCCTCCCGTGGAGGTGGTGAAGTAAGTTTGTGCTAGATTCTACGTTGATATGCGCTTCGCAGCAGGCTGGAGCCCGGTTTTCCTCTCAGTGTGCAGTGAATGTTAGAGAGATGTTAAGAGAGTATTGCCTATTTGAATTCTATTTCATAGGTTCTCTGTTATCGGTCGTAGAGATTTATCTCTTACCTCCCTTTTCAGATCGACAATATACTCTTATGTACCATTACCTCTACTGATTCTCGTTTCAGTATTTTTCAGTTCGAAATCAGCTCCCTAAAATTGCGATGTACGCGCCGTATTCCAGCTTGGCTGACAAGGGGCAGGTTAAGACTTTTTTAAAATGTATTTGGTTCTATTCGGTCCAAATTTCTTTGATTTTATTCCAGTAAGGCTAACACTTTCTTTAAGTGTGTTTCGGTCCTATATATTTTGGGTACTGTTGAAGCATGGCTGATCACCCGTGGGGTTCAAGCGCTGCTCAGACCTGGAATCTTCTGGGGTATTTCTTCCAGTTCCATTTTTAGGAACTGGGTTTTGGAGTTTTATTCAAACTATTCTGCCTTTTTTTTGGTCAGTGATAGCATTATTTGTTTTCATTAGATACAATAAATGCATATTTTCATTTTTCTGTTTTCATTCAGATTATTTTCTGAGGATGCGGAATCTCATATGATTCACTTTGTTCTTCCAGGACATAGAGGATTTTTTTTTCAAAAGCTCTTGATTCCTCACACAAGGGTCACCTTTTTTAGGTTTCCAGATAGTTTGTGTCACTGTCTTTTTCTCTATCAGACAATGGAAATTTTATTGGGTTCCGTCTGTCGGTACCTTTTAGTCTCTCTTATTTCCTTCAGTTGCTATATATGCATAGAAGTTTTAGGTCTTATGGCCACAGCATTGGATTGAATTCCCTTTGCTCATTTTCAATAGAAAGAACCTTTCCAGTCTTTTATGCTGAATTATGGTGCAGGGATTCTAGGATTTCGCATTTTAAATCTTCGTATCCTAATATTTATCTCTCTTGATTTGGTGGTTAAGATCACCATCTTTTAGTTCTACAGGTCTCTTCGTTTCTTTAAACCTGGACCATGATCTCTACAGATGTGAGCCTTTTTGGTTGGAAGGCTGTCTGAGGATCTCTGTCAGCGCAAGGGGTTTGGAAATCTCAGGAGGCGAGATTACCATTTGATATTTTAGAACTCCGTGCTTTCTCAGAGTTTTTCAGTTAGTTTCTTTTTGAAGAAGAGACGTTTATTATTTTTCAGACAATATCACAACTATGGTGTATGTCAATCATCAGGGTAGGACTATCAGTCCTTAGGCTGTGACAGAAGTGTCTCGGATATTAGCTTGGGCTAAATCCAGCTCCTATCTAAATTCTGTGTTTTTTTTTCCCAGGTATAGATATTTGGGAAGCGGATTATCTCTGTTAATCAAGCTTTACATCCGGGAGAATGGTCTTTCATACCCAGATATGTTTTTCAATGTTTCAGATGTGAGCATTTCTAGAAATAGATCTGTTGGCATCTCATCTGAATAAAGAACTTCCCAGGGGCCTATTCAGGTCCGGGGATCCTCAGGCGGAAGTAGTGAATGCATTGACATTTCTTTGGAATTATCTTTTTGCCTATTTCTTTCCGCCTCTAGTTCTTCTTCCAAAGTGATTTCCAAAATTCTTATGGAGTATTTGTTTGTTATGCTGGTGGCTCCAGCATGGCCTCTCAGGTTTTGGTATGCGGATCTCATTCGGATGGCCAGTTGCCAACCTTGGACACTTCCGTTTAAACCAGACCTTCTTTCTCAAGGCCCAATTTTTCCATCAGGATCTCAAATCATTAAATTTGAAGGGATGGAGATTGAACGCTTGATTTTTAGTCATAGAGGTTTCTCTGACTCATTGATTAATACTATGTTTCAGGCTCGTAAATCTGTCTCTAGAAAGATTTATTATTGAGTCTGGAAGACCTACTTTTCTTGGCATTCTTTTAAAATTCATAGAATTTTATTATTTTTTCAGGTTGGTTTGGATAAGGTTTTGTCTTCAGTTCTTTGTTAGGACAAATCTCTACTCTTTCTGTTCTTTTTTCACAGAAAGATTGCTAATCATCCTGATATTCATTGTTTTGTACAGGCTTTGGTCCGTATCAAGCCTGTCATTAATTCAATCTCTCCTCTTTGGCGTCTCAATTTGGTGCTGAGGGCTTTACAGGCTCCTCCGTTTGAAACTATGCATTCTCTGAACATTAAATTACTTTCTTGGAAAAGTATTGTTCCTTTTGATATTTCTTCTGCTAGAAGAGTTTTTGAGTTATCTGCTCTTTTTTGTGAATATCCTTTTCTGATTTTTCATCAGGATAAGGCAGTGTTACTTCCTGATATTCATCATTTTGTTCAGGTTTTGATTCGTATCAAACCTGTCATTAAGCCAATTTCTCCTCCTTGAAGTCTTAATTTGGTTCTGAAGGTTTTTCAGGCTCTTCTATTTGAGCATATGCTTGCTCTGGACATTAATTACTTTCATGGAAAGTATTGTTCTTTTTGGACATCTCTTCAGCTAGAACAGTTTTTGAATTATCTGTTCTTTCTTGTGAATCTCTTTTTTCTGATTTTTTTCATCAGGATAAGGTGGTTTTTGCTGTCCTCATTTCAATTCTTACCTAATGTTGTAAATTCTAACAAACATTAGGGAGGAATTATTGTTTTCCTAAGACTTCTTTGGTGAGATTCTTACTTTCTTTGGATATGGTAAGAGTTTTTGAAATTATATGTTGAAGCTATTCAGATTTCAGATAGACTTCTAGTCTATTTTTTATCTTTTCTGGTTTTAAGAAGGTCAAAAGGCTTCTGCCATTTATTTGGCTTCTTGCTTAAACTTTTGATTCATCATGCTTATTTGGAGTCCGGTGGATTCCCGCCTCGGAGGATTACGGCTCATTCTACTAGGTACGTTTCTACTTCCTGGGCTTTTTAAGAATGAAGCTTCTGTTGCTCAGATTTGCAAAGCAATGACTTGGTCTTTTTTGCATACTTTTACTATGTTCTACCATTTTGATGTTTTCTCTTCTTTAGAAGCAGTTTTGGTAGAATGGTACTTCAGGCAGCTGTTTCAGTTTGATTCTTCTGCTTATGATTTCAGTTTTTTTCATTATAAAAATTGAAACTTTTTTGGTTTGGGTAGTGGATTAATTTTTCAGCGGAATTGGCTGTCTTTATTTTATCCCTCCCTCTCTAGTGACTCTTGCGTGGAAGTTCCACATCTTGGGTATTTGCTATCCCATACGTCACTAGCTCATGGACTCTTGCTAATTACATGAAAGAAAACATAATTTATGTAAGAACTTACCTGATAAATTCATTTCTTTCATATTAGCAAGAGTCCATGAGGCCCACCCTTTTTGTGGTGGTTATGATTTTTTTGTATAAAGCACAATTATTGCAATTCCTTATTTTTGATGCTTTAGCTCCTTTCTTATCACCCCACTTCTTGGCTATTCGTTAAACTGAATTGTGGGTGTGGTGAGGGGTGTATTTATAGGCATTTTAAGGTTTGGGAAACTTTGCCCCTCCTGGTAGGAATGTATATCCCATACGTCACTAGCTCATGGACTCTTGCTAATATGAAAGAAATGAATTTATCAGTTAAGTTCTTACATAAATTATGTTTTTTGGGGTTTGGGTAAGAAATGAACCTGGAGACATAATGGTGAAAACGGTGTCAAATTGATATAAGTATAAAACATGAAATGACTCCACTGAGATGAATGATCATGTTTGTTCCAGTCTTTCAATCCAGAGACCCTATTTTTTTTTTATTTACCTAATACCCTCTTGAAGCCAGAGAGAGATGTTTGTTTTTTTGCTGCGTCACAGACAGTCTACAGCACAGAAATACTAACTGTAAGTTAGAGAGTCAGACTCAGACAGCACCAATTTTCTTGGGCACTCGACACTATTCACTCGGCAGCAGACTGTCAGTGTGTCAGACAGGTGAGGGCAGGGCACTCAGGGCAGACGACAAGCTCCGACAGCAGTGAGCACTCAGCTCACTTCACTTTCCCGCTACTCGTCTCTGAGGGCGGCATCCGGCATCACGTGATCTGGGTATGGCCCCAAACCAAACGTGGTGCTGCCTGCGTGCACCGACAACGGCACTGAGTGGAGTCGAGACAAGTAACAGGAGTCAGGGGGTGGGACAGTGGAAGGGACAACACTTACTATTTACTTGCTATTTCTTTCCTAAGATATGGTGAGTCCACAGAATCATCAATTATTAGTGGGAATATCACTCCTGGCCAGCAGGAGGAGGCAAAGAGCACCACAGCAAAGTTGCTTTATATATCACTTCCCTTACCCATAATCCCCAGTCATTCTCTTTGCCTGCGGTGCAAAGAGGAGGTGAAGTTTTAGGTGTGTGGTCTACAATCAAGATTTTATTATTTTAAAGCAGAGTAGGTTTGCTCTGATCTTTTCCTGGGGTCTAGCCTTAGCCCACGTTAGTTTCTTCAGTAGGGCAGTGGTGGCTTTTAAGCATTTGGGAACTTGTGGGGTACAATCCCTTCTGCGTTTCCCAAACATTTTTGCTGCCTATTCAGATAGCCTGAGTAAGCTTACTCAGTCTTTCTTTCATCCACAGGTCTATGTGAGAAATAGCCCCTCTCAAACCAGGTGAGCTGTCCTGCTGCCAGACAGATGACGTCTAAGGTAAGTGCCAATTTTATTTTTCTTATGGAGGGAAAAATCTGGCACTTATTCAGTTTAAAAGTTGCTGGGACGTTATATTTTATATTACTCTTTAGATGGAGTTAATTTGTGGCAGCTAGCAGGCACTGTTTATAACGAGAGTTTTTATTTATTTGTGGCTCAGTTTAGGATAAACTGTTTTGTTTTGGGGGTACATGTTTTTTCTGCACTTTATGGTCGTGTGTTTGTTTAAAACTTTTTTTTTTCTTGGCTGTTGCGTCTGCTGGGACCGCCCCTGATCAAGGTGGTTCCGTTTCTGAGCTGGCTGTGTGTTTTCGCGCTGTTTTCAACTTCCTGTCAGCGCTGCAGTGTGTGACTTCGGAGTTGATGCACATCCAATAGCGGAGGCTCTGTTATCCTGGAAGCGTCTCGCTTTTCGTTTCAAGTTTTTTCGTTTTTACAGGGAGTTACTGTGAAAATTGATTGTTTTTCTACTTTTGACAGTCAGCAGGACAGGTAGGCACCTCAGCAAGATAGCTGAAGTCTAGAGGGTGTCTGGGGCTGGTTGCTGTTGTGTTCCATTTTTCTTGCTTTATTATTTAAAGAAACAGTAACGCTTTTTTCCTTATATTTATTTAAAAATTTAAAGAATTTAAAAATGAAATAAAGGAAAATAAAAAATTTAAATAAAGTCCTTTTATTGCATTTACCATTTTTTGTGAGTTTAAATGAACCAGGAGGCCTTGCAGGATGTTACCTGTAACCTATGTTTTGATGCTCAGGTGGAACCCCCACTACCATTTGTTCCTCCTATATTGAAAAAACCTTATGTTATAGGAATAGACTTTGATCCTGAGCCATCATTAGCTAAGGCGGATGCTGTTCAGGTGCTTCCTGTACCAGATTTGCCGCAGCTTTCTCCTCAAGCGTCCCAATCCCTTTCGTTACCTCATGCAGTGCCCTGCATTTCCTCTCATGCTCTGAGTGGAGTTACCTTGCAAGATATTGCTGCCCAGGTATCCTTTGTGGTTTCTGAGGTGCTGTCTGCTTTTCCCATGCTGCAGGGAAAACACAAGAGGAAGTTAAAGATTCAATGAATAAGGTTTCTGATTTAATGGTGGCTAACCAGGGTGTCTCTTCTCAGAGGTCTGAGGATGAAATTACTGACTCAGACAGTTTAATTCCTTCTTCTGATTCTGAAGTTATATCCTTCAGGTTTAAGCTGGAACACTTCGATCTGTTACTTAAGGAGGTTTTGGCTACTTTGCAGGACTGATATGGCTATCATAGTCAACTCTAAAAAGGCTATTAAGCTGAACAAGTATTTTGATATTTCCTCCTCGGTGGAGGGTTTTCCTGTACCAGACTGTGCTACTGAGATTATTGCACGGGAGTGGGAGAGACCTGGAATTTCTTTTTCTCCATCTCCAGTTTTCCAGAAAATGTTTCCTTTAGCTGACTCCATTAAAGAGTCGTGGTAAGCGGTTCCTAAGGTGGAAGGAGCAATTTCCACTTTGGCTAAGAGGACCACTATTCCCATAGAGGATAGTTATTCTTTTAAGGATCAAATGGACAAGAAGTTGGAGGCCTTACTAAGAAAATGTATGTACATCAGGGTCTCCAATGGCTACCTGCGGTGTGTATTGCTACTGTTACCAGTGCAGCAGTTTACTGGTTTGATGCTTTGTCTGATTCTATTCAGTCAGAGACTCCTCTTGGGGAGATCCAGGTCAGAATTAAGGCCCTTAAGTTAGCCAGTTCTTTTATTACGGATGCTTCTTTACCAGTTATTAAGCTGGGAGCAATCCCTTATAAGGGTAAGACCTTGTTTGGTCCTGGTTTGGCTGAAATCATTTCTGATATCACAGGTGGAAAAGGTTCTTTTCTTCCTCAGGATAGGAAGAATAGACAGAAAGGAAGTCAGTTATTTTTTGTTCCTTTTGTAACTTTAGAGGTAAGCCCTCTTCTTCTTCCTCCAAACAAGAACAATCCAAGTCTTCCTGGATGTCTAGTCAGTCTTGGAACAAAAGGGAAACAGTCTAAGAAACCACCTGCGGCTGACTTCAAGTCAGCATGTAGGGTCAGTCCCCAATCTGGACTTGGATCCAGTAGGGGGCAGACTTTCTCATTTTGTTCAAGCTTGGATAAGAGATGTTTCGGACCCTTGGGCGGTGGACATCGTTTCCCAGTGGTACAAGATAGAATTCATCACCTTCCCCCCAGAGGCAGATTTCTTCTCTCAAGTTTATCTGTAGACCAGATAAAAAGAGAGGCATTCTTATATTGTGTCAAGGATCTTTCCGCCCTGGAGTAATAGGTCCTGTTCTTCCGTAGGGACAGGGTCTGGGTTCCTTCTCTTGGTCCAGGAGGGTCAACTCATGACAACCATAGGCCTAAAGGATGCATACCTTCATGTTCCTATTCACTGGGATCATCACAAGTTACTGAGGTTTGCCTTCTTGGACAATCTCTTTCAGTTTGTGGCTCTTCTATTCGGCCTTGCTTTTGCTCCCAGAATTTTCTTAGAGGTTCTGGGGGCTCTATCGGCAGTAATTCGGTCTCGGGGCATTGCAGTGGCGCCATATCTGGATGACATTCTGGTTCAGGCGTCGTCTTTTCAACAAGCAAAATATCATACCGAGATCTTGTTGTCTTTTCTTCACTCCCACGGATGGAACGTAAATCTAGGAAAGAGTTCTCTGGTTCCAGCTACAAGGGTAGTTTTCTTGGGATCCATAATAATAGACTCACTATTAATGAAGATTTTTCTGACAGAAGTCAGAAAGACAAAGATCTTTGATTCTTGTCTTGCCCTTAAGTCCTCTCATTGGCAGTCAGTGGCTCAATGTATGGAGGTAATTGATTTGATGGTGGCTTCCATGGACATCATTCCGTTTGCTCGATTCCATCTCAGGCCTCTTCAGGTATGCATGATCAGACAATGGATTGGGGTCTATGTGGATCTATCTCTGCGAATAGATCTGGATCAGGCATCCAAGGTCTCTCTTCTGTGGTGGTTGTCTCAGGATCACCGCTCCGAGGAAACGTGTTTCTGCAGACCCTCCTTGGTGATTGTAACAACGGATGCCAGCCTTCTAGGTTGGGGAGCAGTCTGGGGCTCGTTGAAGGCTCAGGGCCTATGGACTTGGGAGGAGTTGGATTTTCCCATAAACATCCTAGAGCTGATAGCTGAGAGCGATCTTTAATGCTTTGCTGACCTGGCCACAGTGCTTGAGGCCCCGTTTATCAGGTTCCAGTTGGACAAAATAACCTTGGTGGCGTACATCATCCTCCAGCGGGGAGCTTGGAGTTCCTTGGCCATGACAGAGGTGGCCCAAATTATTCAGTGGGCAAAGACCCACATCTGCTGTCTTTCTGCTATCCACATCCCAGGAGTGGACAATTGGGAAGCGTTTTTTCTGAGCAGACAGACTTTTTAACCTGGAGAGTGGGAACTCCATCCGGAGGTGTTTTCCAGTTTGACCCTCAAATGTATTGGTTTGAATCCAAGGGCTACTCTGGAGGAAGGTTTGCCAGCAGGTATTCTGAAGGGTCAGATTTCTGCCTTGTCTATATTTTTTTTTTTTACGTTTGGCAGATTTGACAGATGTGCAATCCTTTTGATTCAGACCTGTGTTTAAGTTGGTTTCTCCTCCGTGGAGTCTTAACCTTGTTCTTAGAGTTTTTCAGCAGGCTCCGTTTGAATCTATGCATTCCTTAGATATTTAAAGATTTTCTTGGATGTTTTTGTTTGCTATTTCTTTTGCTCGGAGAGTCTTGAAACTCTCGGCATTGCAGTATGATTCCCCTTATCTTATCTTTCATGCTAATAAGGTGGTTCTTCGTACTAAGTTTGGTTTCCTTTCTAAAGTGGTTTCGTACAGGAATATTAATCAGGGAATCGTTGTTCCTTCTCTATGCCCTAATCCTTCTTCTCAAAAGGAACGTTTGTTACACAACTTGAATGTTGTGTGTGCTCTAATATTCTTCTTGCAGGCGACTTAGGACTTTTGTCAGTCTTCTGCATTATTTGTTTATTTTTCTGGGAAACACAAGGATCAGAAGGCTACTTTTCTTTTTCTTTGGCTGATGAGTATATTTTGTTTGGCTTATGAGACTATTGGACAGCAATCTCCTGAGAGTATCACAGCTCATTCCACCAGGGCTGTTTCTTCTTCCTGGGATTTCAAAAATGAAGCTTTAGTGGAATAGATTTGCAAGGCTACAACTTGGTCTTTTCTGCATTCTTTTTCCAAATTTTTCCAAATTTGTCACTTTTGCCTCGGCTGAGGTTTCTTTTGGGAGGATGGTTCTTCAAGCAGTGGTGCCTTCTGTTTAGGTTACCTGTCTTGTCCCTCCCTAAATCATCTGTGTCCTCTAGCTTGGGTTTTGGTTCCCACTAGTAATTGATCATTCTGTGGACTCACCATATCTTAGGAAAGAAAACATAATTTATACTTACCTGATAAATCTATTTATTTATTTCCTTATATGGTGAGTCCACGGCCAACCCTTTATTTAAGACAGTTATTTTTACTAAATCCTCAGGCACCTCTACACCTTTGTGTTATTTTCTTTTTCCATTTTCCTTCAGCTGAATGACTGGGGATTATGGGTAAGGGAAGTGACATATATAGCAGCTTTGCTGTGGTGCTCTTTACCTCCTCCTGCTGGCCAGGAGTGATATTCCCACTAGTAATTGATGATTCTGTGGACTCGCCATATCCGGAACTAAATACATTTATCAGGTAAGTATAAATTATGTTTTTGCTAGTCGCACGCTCCTCGGCTCGACCCCTGACACCCCCTCCCCAAAACGTGCGTACTTAACTAAAGACTTAGGCCTAGATTTGGAGTTTGGCGGTAAAAGGGCTGTTAACGCTCCGCGGGCTTTTTTCTGGCCGCACCATAAATTTAACTCTGGTATCGAGAGTTCAAACAAATGCTGCGTTAGGCTCCAAAAAAGGAGCGTAGAGCATATTTACCGCAAATGCAACTCTCGATACCAGAGTTGCTTACGGACGCGGCCGGCCTCAAAAACGTGCTCGTGCACGATTCTCCCATAGGAAACAATGGGGCTGTTTGAGCTGAAAAAAAACCTAACACCTGCAAAAAAGCAGCGTTCAGCTCCTAACGCAGCCCCATTGTTTCCTATGGGGAAACACTTCCTACGTCTGCACCTAACACTCTAACATGTACCCCGAGTCTAAACACCCCTAACCTTACACTTATTAACCCCTAATCTGCCGCCCCCGCTATCGCTGACCCCTGCATTACACTTTTAACCCCTAATCTGCCGCTCCGTAAACCGCCGCCACCTACGTTATCCCTATGTACCCCTAATCTGCTGCCCTAACATCGCCGACCCCTATGTTATATTTATTAACCCCTAATCTGCCCCCCTCAACGTCGCCGACACCTGCCTACACTTATTAACCCCTAATCTGCCGAGCGGACCTGAGCGCTACTATAATAAAGTTATTAACCCCTAATCCGCCTCACTAACCCTATCATAAATAGTATTAACCCCTAATCTGCCCTCCCTAACATCGCCGACACCTACCTTCAATTATTAACCCCTAATCTTCCGATCGGAGCTCACCGCTATTCTAATAAATGGATTAACCCCTAAAGCTAAGTCTAACCCTAACACTAACACCCCCCTAAGTTAAATATAATTTTTATCTAACTAAATAAATTAACTCTTATTAAATAAATGATTCCTATTTAAAGCTAAATACTTACCTGTAAAATAAATCCTAATATAGCTACAATATAAATTATAATTATATTATAGCTATTTTAGGATTAATATTTATTTTACAGGCAACTTTGTAATTATTTTAACCAGGTACAATAGCTATTAAATAGTTAAGAACTATTTAATAGTTACCTAGTTAAAATAATTAAAAATTTACCTGTAAAATAAATCCTAACCTAAGATATAATTAAACCTAACACTACCCTATCAATAAAATAATTAAATAAACTACCTACAATTAACCTAACACTACACTATCAATAAATTAATTAAACACAATTGCTACAAATAAATACAATTAAATAAACTATCTAAAGTACAAAAAATAAAAAAGAACTAAGTTACAGAAAATAAAAAAATATTTACAAACATAAGAAAAATATTACAACAATTTTAAACTAATTACACCTACTCTAAGCCCCCTAATAAAATAACAAAGACCCCCAAAATAAAAAATTCCCTACCCTATTCTAAAATACAAAAATTACAAGCTCTTTTACCTTACCAGCCCTGAACAGGGCCCTTTGCGGGGCATGCCCCAAGAATTGCAGCTCTTTTGCCTGTAAAAAAAAACATACAATACCCCCCCCCCAACATTACAACCCACCACCCACATACCCCTAATCTAACCCAAACCCCCTTAAATAAACCTAACACTAATCCCCTGAAGATCTTCCTACCTTGTCTTCACCATCCAGGTATCACCGATCCGTCCTGGCTCCAAGATCTTCATCCAACCCAAGCGGGGGTTGGCGATCCATAATCCGGTGCTCCAAAGTCTTCCTCCTATCCGGCAAGAAGAGGACATCCGGACCGGCAAACATCTTCTCCAAGCGGCATCTTCTATGTTCTTCCATCCGATGACGACCGGCTCCATCTTGAAGACCTCCAGCGCGGATCCATCCTCTTCTTCCGACGACTAGACGACGAATGACGGTTCCTTTAAGGGACGTCATCCAAGATGGCGTCCCTCGAATTCCGATTGGCTGATAGGATTCTATCAGCCAATCGGAATTAAGGTAGGAATTTTCTGATTGGCTGATGGAATCAGCCAATCAGAATCAAGTTCAATCCGATTGGCTGATCCAATCAGCCAATCAGATTGAGCTCGCATTCTATTGGCTGTTCCGATCAGCCAATAGAATGCGAGCTCAATCTGATTGGCTGATTGGATCAGCCAATCGGATTGAACTTGATTCTGATTGGCTGATTCCATCAGCCAATCAGAAAATTCCTACCTTAATTCCGATTGGCTGATAGAATCCTATCAGCCAATCGGAATTCGAGGGACGCCATCTTGGATGACGTCCCTTAAAGGAACCGTCATTCGTCGTCTAGTCGTCGGAAGAAGAGGATGGATCCGCGCTGGAGGTCTTCAAGATGGAGCCGGTCGTCATCGGATGGAAGAACATAGAAGATGCCGCTTGGAGAAGATGTTTGCCGGTCCGGATGTCCTCTTCTTGCCGGATAGGAGGAAGACTTTGGAGCACCGGATTATGGATCGCCAACCCCCGCTTGGGTTGGATGAAGATCTTGGAGCCAGGACGGATCGGTGATACCTGGATGGTGAAGACAAGGTAGGAAGATCTTCAGGGGATTAGTGTTAGGTTTATTTAAGGGGGTTTGGGTTAGATTAGGGGTATGTGGGTGGTGGGTTGTAATGTTGGGGGGGGGGTATTGTATGTTTTTTTTTACAGGCAAAAGAGCTGCAATTCTTGGGGCATGCCCCGCAAAGGGCCCTGTTCAGGGCTGGTAAGGTAAAAGAGCTTGTAATTTTTGTATTTTAGAATAGGGTAGGGAATTTTTTATTTTGGGGGTCTTTGTTATTTTATTAGGGGGCTTAGAGTAGGTGTAATTAGTTTAAAATTGTTGTAATATTTTTCTTATGTTTGTAAATATTTTTTTATTTTCTGTAACTTAGTTCTTTTTTATTTTTTGTACTTTAGCTAGTTTATTTAATTGTATTTATTTGTAGCAATTGTGTTTAATTAATTTATTGATAGTGTAGTGTTAGGTTAATTGTAGGTAATTGTAGGTAGTTTATTTAATTATTTTATTGATAGGGTAGTGTTAGGTTTAATTATATCTTAGGTTAGGATTTATTTTACAGGTAAATTTTTAATTATTTTAACTAGGTAACTATTAAATAGTTCTTAACTATTTAATAGCTATTGTACCTGGTTAAAATAATTACAAAGTTGCCTGTAAAATAAATATTAATCCTAAAATAGCTATAATATAAATGTAATTTATATTGTAGCTATATTAGGATTTATTTTACAGGTAAGTATTTAGCTTTAAATAGGAATCATTTATTTAATAAGAGTTAATTTATTTCGTTAGATAAAAATTATATTTAACTTAGGGGGGTGTTAGTGTTAGGGTTAGACTTAGCTTTAGGGGTTAATACATTTATTAGAATAGCGTTGAGCTCCGGTCGGCAGATTAGGGGTTAATAATTGAAGGTAGGTGTCGGCGATGTTAGGGAGGGCAGATTAGGGGTTAATACTATTTATGATAGGGTTAGTGAGGCGGATTAGGGGTTAATAACTTTATTATAGTAGCGCTCAGGTCCGCTCGGCAGATTAGGGGTTAATAAGTGTAGGTAGGTGTCGGCGACGTTGTGGGGGGCAGATTAGGGGTTAATAAATATAACATAGGGGTCGGCGATGTTAGGGGCAGCAGATTAGGGGTACATAGGGATAACGTAGGTGGCGGCGATTTGCGGTCGGAAGATTAGGGGTTAATTATTTTAAGTAGCTTGCGGCGACGTTGTGGGGGGCAAGTTAGGGGTTAATAAATATAATATAGGGGTCGGCGGGGTTAGGGGCAGCAGATTAGGGGTACATAAGTATAACGTAGGTGGCGGTCGGCAGATTAGGGGTTAAAAATTTTAATCGAGTGGCGGCGATGTGGGGGGACCTCGGTTTAGGGGTACATAGGTAGTTTATGGGTGTTAGTGTACTTTAGGGTACAGTAGTTAAGAGCTTTATAAACCGGCGTTAGCCAGAAAGCTCTTAACTCCTGCTTTTTTCAGGCGGCTGGAATCTTGTCGTTAGAGCTCTAACGCTCACTGCAGAAACGACTCTAAATACCAGCGTTAGAAAGATCCCATTGAAAAGATAGGCTACGCAAATGGCGTAGGGGGATCTGCGGTATGGAAAAGTCGCGGATGAAAAGTGAGCGTTAGACCCTTTAATCACTGACTCCAAATACCAGCGGGCGCCCAAAACCAGCGTTAGGAGCCTCTAACGCTGGTTTTGACGGCTACCGCCGAACTCTAAATCTAGGCCTTAGTGTGTAATAATATTCGCTGCGTTCAGCAGCGGCTCAGTCCAGAGCGAGCCTCGCTGTTTTGTGTTATATACAACAGTGTACAGTACTGTACTACTATTCAATTTCAATCTACAGTCAGTCATGAAAAAAAAAAAAAAAAGTGAAGTTAATTTTTTTTTTTTAAATACACTGACACTACTGTCAGCACCATGGCGCCCCTCTCTGCAATGCGCCTGTAGGCACATGCCTACAGTGCCTAATAGCAAATCCGGCCCTGTCCCTCCTACTTCCTCATTACCCCAGTCATTCTTTGCTTTTCGTCACGTTAGGAGGTGGCAGAGAAGTGTCAGAAGATTTGGAGAGTCCTGAAAAAGGGTATCTGCCCTTCGAGATAGGACTGGCGTTTTAAGTAGTCATGTCAACCTTTCAGTGTGAGTATTGATGAAAGTTAAAGTCTGGTGATGCAGGGAAAGTTTTTCTGTGAAACTGCTAACAGATCCTAAGCAATCAGTGTTGATGAATTTCACTGCCTGCTTTCTTTCACTCAAGTCCATGTCAGGAGCGCTGCTATGTCACACTTGAGATGCTGTGTTCTGTTCCACAGCATGGATCCTGGGAGGTAAGATCTTTTAAATTTTTACTAATAAAACGCTATAAATGGTTCACAGTGTGGCTTCTTTATACCTTGATAGGATCCAGGATTAATATCCTCTGAAGGGGGTTTATTGAACAGTCAGGGTTAATTAATCAGTGTATTAATTATTTACATGCTGCTTTGTGTGATATTTTCCTGGGATGATAGATGGTGTTTTTGGCTGGAACAAACAAGTTTCACTTTTAAGTTTCACTTTTGTTTTTGAAAGTGTTGCACAGCTCCTATTACTTGCTGTACTTGTAATAACTGGGGAATGTGGTCTATGTTTATTTCCTCCATTCCGTCTGAGACTTGAACCTGAGGAGAGCGTTTCCTCTGTTAACTGTCTGTGTCTAGGAGGTGGTGAGTGCCCCAGCCATTGGTAGTATAAAGGTGCAGTTTTCTATAATAAAAAGAGAAGCTCTCCTGACCCGGAGTCATCTAAATATTTATCAGATTTAGCTATTATGTCCCAGTTATCCGATGATGAGTTAACCTCTCAAGTGTGACAGTCTGTAGCTTCAGAGGGTGAACTTCCTGGGTCGGAGTCCTTAGCCTCTAAGCCTCCTGCTGTTGAGGAACCGTCCTTTAGATTTTAAATTGAGCACTTGCATTTTTATTAAAGAAGGTTCTGTCTACGTTAGAGGTTCCAGAGGCCGCGCTGCGTGAAGAACCTATGATACCTAAATTAGTGTTTACGAAGACAGGAAAGTTCCTTTTGGCTTTTCCTTTGCCGGTTAAAATGGCGAACATTATTAACAACGAATGGGAACTAATTGGATCTTCCTTTTCCCCCTCTACTCTTAAAAAGTTGTTCCAGGTCCCGGACTCTCAATTGGATTTGTGGAGCTCCATTCCTAAGGTGGATGGTGCTATTTCTACGCTTGCTAAACGTCCTACTATACCTCTTGAGGATAGTTCCTCGTTCAGAGAGCCGATGGATAAGAAAATGGAAACCTTTCTGAGAAAGATGTTTCAACATATGGATTTTTTTTTCTCAAACGTGCAACTCTTTGTCGGAACTCATTGAGGTGGAGTCTCCCCTCGAGGATATTCAAGACAGAATTAAAGCAATGAGAATTGCTAATTCTTTTATCTGTGATGCGAACATGCAAATTATTCGCCTAAATGCAAAGGCCTCTGGCTTTGCGGTCCTAGTCCGCCGGGCGCTCTGGTGTCTTGGTCTGTGGATATGACTTCTAGATCCAGACTCCTTTCTCTTCCCTTCATTTGAAGGATTTTATTTGGCCCAGGCCTGGACTCAATTATTTCTACGGTTACCGGAGGCATGGATGTCTTCCTACCGCAAGATAAGAAGAACAAGTCTAAGGGACGACAATCTTCTAATTTTCGTTCAGACAAATCCCAATGACAGCAATCCTCCTCCAAGCCTGAGCAACCCAAGAGTACTTGGAAGCTAGCTCAGTCCTGGAATAAATCCAGGCAGAATAAGAAGCCCGCTGAAAACAAATCTGCATGAAGGGGCGGCCCCTGATCCGGGATCGGATCATGTAGGGGGCAGACTGTCTCTTTTATCAGACACCTAATTCAAGGATGTACAGGATCCGTGGGTCCTGGAGGTGGTATCTCAGGGATACAAGATAGGCTTCAAATCTCATCCACCAAGGGGCAGATTCCTTCTCTCTAATCTGTCTACCAGACCAGAAAAGAGGGATGCCTTTCTAGGGTGCGTTCGCGATCTATCCTCCTCAGGAGTTGTTGTCCCGGTTCCTATTGCAGAAAGAGGTTTGGGGTTTTATGTAAACCTTTCTCCAACATAGGTGTGTCCGGTCCACGGCGTCATCCTTACTTGTGGGATATTCTCCTCCCCAACAGGAAATGGCAAAGAGCCCAGCAAAGCTGGTCACATGATCCCTCCTAGGCTCCGCCTACCCCAGTCATTCTCTTTGCCGTTGTACAGGCAACATCTCCACGGAGATGGCTTAGAGTTTTTTAGTGTTTAACTGTAGTTTTTATTATTCAATCAAGAGTTTGTTATTTTAAAATAGTACTGGTATGTACTATTTACTCAGAAACAGAAAAGAGAAGAAGATTTCTGTTTGTATGAGGAAAATGATTTTAGCAACCGTTACTAAAATCCATGGCTGTTCCACACAGGACTGTTGAGAGGAATTAACTTCAGTTGGGGGAACAGTGAGCAGTCTCTTGCTGCTTGAGGTATGACACATTCTAACAAGACGATGTAATGCTGGAAGCTGTCATTTTCCCTATGGGATCCGGTAAGCCATGTTTATTAAGATAGTAAATAAGGGCTTCACAAGGGCTTATTAAGACTGTAGACTTTTTCTGGGCTAAATCGATTCATTATTAACACATATTTAGCCTTGAGGAATCATTTAATCTGGGTATTTTGATAAGATTATATCGGCAGGCACTTTTTTAGACACCTTATTCTTTAGGGGCTTTCCCAAATCATAGGCAGAGCCTCATTTTCGCGCCGGTGTTGCGCACTTGTTTTTGAGAGGCATGACATGCAGTCGCATGTGTGAGGAGCTCTGATACATAGAAAAGACATAGAAAAGACTTTCTGAAGGCGTCATTTGGTATCGTATTCCCCTTTGGGCTTGGTTGGGTCTCAGCAAAGCAGATACCAGGGACTGTAAAGGGGTTAAAGTTAAAAACGTGTGCAATACTTTTAAGGCTTTAAGACACTGTGGTGAAATTTTGGTGAATTTTGAACAATTCCTTCATATTTTTTCGCAATTGCAGTAATAAAGTGTGTTCAGTTTAAAATTTAAAGTGACAGTAACGGTTTTATTTTAAAACGTTTTTTGTACTTTGTTATCAAGTTTATGCCTGTTTAACATGTCTGAACTACCAGATAGACTGTGTTCTGAATGTGGGGAAGCCAGAGTTCCTTCTCATTTAAATAAATGTGATTTATGTGACAATGACAATGATGCCCAAGATGATTCCTCAAGTGAGGGGAGTAAGCATGGTACTGCATCATTCCCTCCTTCGTCTACACGAGTCTTGCCCACTCAGGAGGCCCCTAGTACATCTAGCGCGCCAATACTCCTTACTATGCAACAATTAACGGCTGTAATGGATAATTCTGTCAAAAACATTTTAGCCAAAATGCACTCTTATCAGCGTAAGCGCGACTGCTCTGTTTTAGATACTGAAGAGCATGACGACGCTGATAATAATGGTTCTGAAGGGCCCCTAAACCAGTCTGATGGGGCCAGGGAGGTTTTGTCTGAGGGAGAAATTACAGATTCAGGGAACATTTCTCAACAAGCTGAACCTGATGTGATTACGTTTAAATTTAAGTTGGAACATCTCTGCGCTCTGCTTAAGGAGGTATTATCCACTCTGGATGACTGTGACAATTTGGTCATCCCAGAGAAGCTATGTAAAATGGACAAGTTCCTAGAGGTCCCGGGGTTCCCAGAAGCTTTTCCTATACCCAAGCGGGTGGCGGACATTGTAAATAAAGAATGGGAAAGGCCCGGTATTCCTTTCGTCCCTCCCCCCATATTTAAAAAATTGTTTCCTATGGTCGACCCCAGAAAGGACTTATGGCAGACAGTCCCCAAGGTCGAGGGAGCGGTTTCCACTTTA
This sequence comes from Bombina bombina, assembly GCF_027579735.1. Taxonomy (NCBI): domain Eukaryota; kingdom Metazoa; phylum Chordata; class Amphibia; order Anura; family Bombinatoridae; genus Bombina; species Bombina bombina. Next base: position 1,014,823,038 of record NC_069499.1, on the reverse strand, counting down.
AACAAATGCACCACTATACCCATAGAAGATAGTTGTGCTTTCAAAGATCCTATGGATAAAAAATTAGAAGGTTTACTTAAAAAGATGTTTGTTCAGCAGGGTTACCTTCTACAACCAATTTCATGCATTGTCCCTGTCGCTACAGCCGCATGTTTCTGGTTCGATGAGCTGGTAAAGGCGGTCGATAGTGATTCTCCTCCTTATGAGGAGATTATGGACAGAATCAATGCTCTCAAATTGGCTAATTCTTTCACCCTAGACGCCACTTTGCAATTGGCTAGGTTAGCGGCTAAGAATTCTGGGTTTGCTATTGTGGCGCGCAGAGCGCTTTGGTTGAAATCTTGGTCAGCTGATGCGTCTTCCAAGAACAAGCTACTTAACATTCCTTTCAAGGGGAAAACGCTGTTTGGCCCTGACTTGAAAGAGATTATCTCTGATATCACTGGGGGTAAGGGCCATGCCCTTCCTCAGGATCGGCCTTTCAAGGCCAAAAATAAACCTAATTTTCGTCCCTTTCGTAGAAACGGACCAGCCCAAAGTGCTACGTCCTCTAAGCAAGAGGGTAATACTTCTCAAGCCAAGCAAGCTTGGAGACCAATGCAAGGCTGGAACAAGGGAAAGCAGGCCAAGAAACCTGCCACTGCTACCAAGACAGCATGAAATGTTGGCCCCCGATCCGGGACCGGATCTGGTGGGGGGCAGACTCTCTCTCTTCGCTCAGGCTTGGGCAAGAGATGTTCTGGATCCTTGGACACTAGAAATTGTCTCCCAAGGTTATCTTCTGGAATTCAAGGGGCTTCCCCCAAGGGGGAGGTTCCACAGGTCTCAGTTGTCTTCAGACCACATAAAAAGACAGGCATTCTTACATTGTGTAGAAGACCTGTTAACAATGGGAGTGATTCATCATGTTCCATTAGGAGAACAAGGGATGGGGTTCTACTCCAATCTGTTCATAGTTCCCAAAAAAGAGGGAACGTTCAGACCAATCTTAGATCTCAAGATCTTAAACAAGTTTCTCAAGGTTCCATCGTTCAAGATGGAAACCATTCGAACAATTCTTCCTTCCATCCAGGAGGGTCAATTCATGACCACGGTGGATTTAAAGGATGCGTATCTACATATTCCTATCCACAAGGAACATCATCGGTTCCTAAGGTTCGCATTCCTGGACAAGCATTACCAGTTCGTGGCGCTTCCTTTCGGGTTAGCCACTGCTCCAAGGATTTTCACAAAGGTACTAGGGTCCCTTCTAGCTGTGCTAAGACCAAGGGGCATTGCTGTAGTACCTTACTTGGACGACATTCTGATTCAAGCGTCGTCCCTTCCTCAAGCAAAGGCTCACACGGACATCGTCCTGGCCTTTCTCAGATCTCACGGATGGAAAGTGAACGTGGAAAAGAGTTCTCTATCTCCGTCGACAAGGGTTCCCTTCTTGGGAACAATAATAGACTCCTTAGAAATGAGGATTTTTCTGACAGAGGCCAGAAAAACAAGACTTCTAGACTCTTGTCGGATACTTCATTCCGTTCCTCTTCCTTCCATAGCGCAGTGCATGGAAGTGATAGGTTTGATGGTAGCGGCAATGGACATAGTTCCTTTTGCGCGCATTCATCTAAGACCATTACAACTGTGCATGCTCAGTCAGTGGAATGGGGACTATACAGACTTGTCTCCGAGGATACAAGTAAATCAGAGGACCAGAGACTCACTCCGTTGGTGGCTGTCCCTGGACAACCTGTCACTAGGGATGACCTTCCGCAGACCAGAGTGGGTCATTGTCACGACCGACGCCAGTCTGATGGGCTGGGGCGCGGTCTGGGGATCCCTGAAAGCTCAGGGTCTTTGGTCTCGGGAAGAATCTCTTCTACCGATAAATATTCTGGAACTGAGAGCGATATTCAATGCTCTCAAGGCTTGGCCTCAGCTAGCGAGGGCCAAGTTCATACGGTTTCAATCAGACAACATGACAACTGTTGCGTACATCAACCATCAGGGGGGAACAAGGAGTTCCCTGGCGATGGAAGAAGTGACCAAAATCATTCAATGGGCGGAGTCTCACTCCTGCCACCTGTCTGCAATCCACATCCCAGGAGTGGAAAATTGGGAAGCGGATTTTCTGAGTCGTCAGACATTGCATCCGGGGGAGTGGGAACTCCATCCGGAAATCTTTGTCCAAATCACTCAACTGTGGGGCATTCCAGACATGGATCTGATGGCCTCTCGTCAGAACTGCAAAGTTCCTTGCTACGGGTCCAGATCCAGGGATCCCAAGGCGGCTCTAGTGGATGCACTAGTAGCACCTTGGACCTTCAAACTAGCTTATGTATTCCCGCCGTTTCCTCTCATCCCCAGGCTGGTAGCCAGGATCAATCAGGAGAGGGCGTCGGTGATCTTGATAGCTCCTGCGTGGCCACGCAGGACTTGGTATGCAGATCTGGTGAATATGTCATCGGCTCCACCATGGAAGCTACCTTTGAGACGAGACCTTCTTGTTCAAGGTCCGTTCGAACATCCGAATCTGGTCTCACTCCAGCTGACTGCTTGGAGATTGAACGCTTGATCTTATCGAAGCGAGGGTTCTCAGATTCTGTTATCGATACTCTTGTTCAGGCCAGAAAGCCTGTAACTAGAAAGATTTACCACAAAATTTGGAAAAAATATATCTGTTGGTGTGAATCTAAAGGATTCCCTTGGGACAAGGTTAAGATTCCTAAGATTCTATCCTTCCTTCAAGAAGGATTGGAAAAAGGATTATCTGCAAGTTCCCTGAAGGGACAGATTTCTGCCTTGTCTGTGTTACTTCACAAAAAGCTGGCAGCTGTGCCAGATGTTCAAGCCTTTGTTCAGGCTCTGGTTAGAATCAAGCCTGTTTACAAACCTTTGACTCCTCCTTGGAGTCTCAACTTAGTTCTTTCAGTTCTTCAGGGGGTTCCGTTTGAACCCTTACATTCCGTTGATATTAAGTTATTATCTTGGAAAGTTTTGTTTTTGGTTGCAATTTCTTCTGCTAGAAGAGTTTCAGAATTATCTGCTCTGCAGTGTTCTCCTCCTTATCTGGTGTTCCATGCAGATAAGGTGGTTTTACGTACTAAACCTGGTTTTCTTCCAAAAGTTGTTTCTAACAAAAACATTAACCAGGAGATTATCGTACCTTCTCTGTGCCCGAAACCAGTTTCAAAGAAGGAACGTTTGTTGCACAATTTGGATGTTGTTCGCGCTCTAAAATTCTATTTAGACGCTACAAAGGATTTTAGACAAACATCTTCCTTGTTTGTTGTTTATTCCGGTAAAAGGAGAGGTCAAAAAGCAACTTCTACCTCTCTCTCTTTTTGGATTAAAAGCATCATCAGATTGGCTTACGAGACTGCCGGACGGCAGCCTCCCGAAAGAATCACAGCTCATTCCACTAGGGCTGTGGCTTCCACATGGGCCTTCAAGAACGAGGCTTCTGTTGATCAGATATGTAGGGCAGCGACTTGGTCTTCACTGCACACTTTTACCAAATTTTACAAGTTTGATACTTTTGCTTCTTCTGAGGCTATTTTTGGGAGAAAGGTTTTGCAAGCCGTGGTGCCTTCCATCTAGGTGACCTGATTTGCTCCCTCCCATCATCCGTGTCCTAAAGCTTTGGTATTGGTTCCCACAAGTAAGGATGACGCCGTGGACCGGACACACCTATGTTGGAGAAAACAGAATTTATGTTTACCTGATAAATTACTTTCTCCAACGGTGTGTCCGGTCCACGGCCCGCCCTGGTTTTTTAATCAGGTCTGATAATTTATTTTCTTTAACTACAGTCACCACGGTATCATATGGTTTCTCCTATGCAAATATTCCTCCTTAACGTCGGTCGAATGACTGGGGTAGGCGGAGCCTAGGAGGGATCATGTGACCAGCTTTGCTGGGTTTTTTGCCATTTCCTGTTGGGGAGGAGAATATCCCACAAGTAAGGATGACGCCGTGGACCGGACACACCGTTGGAGAAAGTAATTTATCAGGTAAACATAAATTCTGTTTTTCGTGGTCCCAAAGAAGGAGGGAACTTTCCGCCCAATTCTGGACCTAAAGTGCTTAAACAAATTTCTCAATGTTCCTTCCTTCACGATGGAGATAAGGTCCATCCTTCCTCTAATTCAGGAAGGCCAGTTTATGACCACTATAGATCTGAAGGACACTTACCTTCATGTTCCAATCCACAGGGAACACTTTCAGTTCCTGAGGTTTGCATTTCTGGACTAGCACTTCCAGTTAATTGGTCTACCGTTTGTCCTAGCTACTGCTTCAAGAATCTTTACGAAGCCGTTGCCAGATCTCAGGGTATTGCAGTAGCCCCATACTTGGACGATATTTTTGTGCAAGCACCATCCTTCCGTCTTGCGAAAGAATTCTCGGAGTCCCTTCTCAGTCTTCTTCGATCACATGGATGGAAGATAAACTTGGAAAAGAGTTCTCTTATCCCAAGTACCAGGGTGGAATTCCTGGTTACTATATTAGACTTCATATCCATGAGGATATTTCTAAGAGACCAGAGACGTTGCAAGCTAACTTTGGCATGTCTTGCCCTCCGGACCTTTTTGAGACCCTCTGTGGCTCAGTGTATGGAGGTGATTGGTCTCATGGTGTCCTGCATGGACATCATTCCTTTTGCCAGGTTCCGTCTCAGACCTTTGCAACTGTGCATGCTGAGGCAGTGATCATTCAGATCTGTCTCAACAGATTGTATTTGACAGCCGGTTGAGAGAATCGCTCTCTTGGTGGCTCTGTCCAGATCATCTTTCCCGAGGGACATGCTTCTTAAGACCATCCTGGGTGATTGTCACTACGGACGCAAGCCTATCCGGATGGAAAGCTGTTTGGGGTGCCACAAAGGCATAGGGGTTGTGGACTCAGGGGGAATCCTCCCTCCCAATCAATAATTTTGAACTACGGGCAATCTTCAAGGCCTTCATTGGCGATGAAGTTCGCATTTCAGATTCTGGAGTGGGCGGAGGCCCACAGCTGTTTGCTGTCAGCGATCCACATTCCGGGTGTGGACAACTGGGAGGCGGATTCAATACCAAGTTACCCAGGTACGGGTCGAGGGATCCCCAAGCGGATCTAGATGCACTAGCAGTGCCCTGGAGGTTCAAACTAATATCTTTTTCCTCCATTACCATTTCTTCCTCGAGGGGTGACCCACATCAAGCAGGAGCGGGTATCTGTAATCCTGATTGCTCCATCGTGGCCGCAAAGGACCTGGTTCGCAGGTTTAGTGGAGATGTCCTTATCTCCTCCGTGAAAGTTACCTTGTCGCATAGACCTGCAGATACAAGGTCCATTTGTTCATCAGAATCTAGATTCTCTAAGGTTGACTGCGTGGAGATTGAATGCTTAGTCTTAGCCAAGAGAGGTTTCTCTGAGAGTTTCATTGATACTCTTATTCAAGCTCATAAACCAGTTACTCAGCGTATCTACCACAAGGTGTGAAGGACCTACTTATTTTGGTGTGAAGAGCGTGGTTGTTCCTGGCACAGTTAAGGTTGCAAGGATCTTTTCTCCAGGATGGGCTGGAGAAGGGCCTTTCTGCTAGTTCCCTGAGGGAACAGATTTCGGCCCTGTCGGTTATATTGCACAAGAGACTGGCTGAGCTTCCAGACGTGCAGTCCTTTGTTAAGGCTCTGATTAGGATTGGACCTGTGTTTGAGCTAGGTTTCCTTCTTGGAGCATAAATCTTGTTCTTTGGGTTTTGCAACAGGTTCTGTTTGAGCCTCTGCATTCCGTTGACATTAAATGATCTTGGAAGGTTCTCTTTTTATTGGCTATTGCCTCTGCACACAGAGTTTCTGAGATCTATGCTTTGCAATGTGAGCCCGTTTAACTGATTTTTCATGCAGATTACGTACTAAATTAGGTTTTCTTCCTAAGGTTGTGTCGGATCGCAACATCAATCAGAAGATTATGGTTCCTTCCTTGTGTACTAATCCTTCTTCATCGAAGGAACGCTTGCTTCACAATTTGGATGTGGTTCGCACCTTGAAGTTCTATCTTCAGGCTACTAAGGAGTTTAGACAATCTTCCTCTTTGTTTGTTGTCTATTCAGGAAAGCGTAAGGGCCAGAAGGCTACTTCGACTTCCCTATCTTTTTGGTTAAGGCGTGTCATCCGCTTAGCCTATGAGACAGCGGGACATCGTCCTCCTGAGAGGATAACGGCTCATTCGACTAGAACAGTGGCTTCCTCTTGGGCCTTTAAGAACGAGGCCTCTGTGGATCAGATTTGTAAGGTGGCTACCCGGTACGCCTTACATACTTTTTCAAAAGTTTTGCTTCGGGTGAAGCAGCTTTCGGGAGAAAAGTTTTGCAGGCTGTGGTGCCCTCAGAATTGGGTCCACCTCTTCGCCTCTTCCTTTTTGTTCCCTCCCGTTATTCATTCAGTGTCCTCTGGAGCTTGAGTATAGTTTTCCCAACAGTATGAAATGAAGCCGTGGACTCTCCTTATCTTAGGAAGGAAAACATTATTTATGCTTACCAGATAAATTCCTTTCCTTCTAGATAGGGGGAGTCCACGGCCCCCGTCCGTTTTTTCTGGTCTATGGATGGTCCCCTATTATTTATTTTATTCCTCTGGCACCATTTATACCCTAATGTTTCTCCTACTTTTCCTTGTTCCCTCAGCAGAATGACTGGGGTAATGAGGAAGTGGGAGGGATATTTAAGCATTTGGCTGTGGTGTCTTTGCCTACTCCTGGTGGCCAGGTGTTGCATTTTCCAACAGTAAGGAATGAAGCTGTGGATTCTCCCTATCTGGAAGGAAAGGAATTTATCTGGTAAGCATAAATTATGTTTTTAGGTTTCATGTCCTTTTTTTTTTTTTTTTTTAAAGTTGTTTTCGTTTGATTTTGAAACTAGCTTATACACGATTGGTCTATGGGATAGAAGCTCACTGGCTGATGAGCAAAATCTAGTTTCACCTCTATCTAGAATAAGATTTTTAAGCACAGAACCTATAATACATATTAAAATCCATCTTCCAGATGCAACAAAAGAACAATAATGTCCTTTTGAAAATCACTGGTTTGAAATCTACAATAAATTGTATGGAGTGCTGTTTTGGGGACCATTCTAACTAAAAAAGACATTGCAGAGTTACAAAAAGTTAAGAGAGAGGCCAAAAAACTAATAAGGGGAATGTAGAATTTAAACTATGAGGAGAGTTTAGCCAAACCGGGTCTGTTTTTTTTTTTTAGAAAAAAGTGCTTTGGAGGTGACATGATTACTTTTATATAAATATATTCAAGGCCCATATACAGAAATGTTGGAACTCATTGGAATTGTTTTTGACAGGACGTCACAATTTAAGACTGGAGGAAAGGAGATTTAATCTCCAGCAACGTAAATGTTTTTTAATTGGAAGAGCAATCAAATTGTGGACTGAATTTGTTGTATAGGTTGAACTTGATGGACTTCTATCTTCTATCAACCTAATCAAAAGGAAAAAAAAAAAAGTTAACCTACACTGTTTTACAACAGGGATGCTGGCTGTGCTTTATTTATATTTTAAGAGCTGGGAGGCATATAAAAAGTTAGATGTTTTGGAAATGATTGCATGTTAGGTTTTCTTTGGTTAAATACGAGATGCAACATGGGCGGGTCTAACGCAAATGTAATAACTTGGCTTATTTTCTGCTTTTGGTTTTCCTGTGAGGCACCTATCCTGGTCAGTACTGTGGAATTTCAGGCTATCTGTGAGCTTATTTCTGACCTTTCTGACCTGATGCTTTTTGCCACAGTTTCCCATCATGATGATGATTCCCACTTCTTTGCTACAGGACTATTAGTAATGAATAATTTTATGTTTTTGCAGTTTAATAAGAGCTCCCACTGGTGTCAGCAACACTTTCTCAACTACAAGGGGCTGATGAGAGCAGTGACTGTGAGAGAACAGCTGAAGAAACTTCTGAACAAGTTTAAAGTAGCCAAGAATTCCAGTGAAGGTGAGAAGCTATGTGTTGTGGGTAGACTATTAATCTCAGCTAATGAGTTTACAGTTATTCAGGTCATAAGGATTATATGGTAGTCAATGGGACATGTATCCTGTCCCATCCAATGATGAGGGATATAAACAAAATGGCTATGGGACATTTAACTGGTCCCTCTAACCTTAGTGTAGCACAGATCCTGAGCAATTAAATAAAATTAGGACAAGCAGGCTTTCTCTGCAGTGCAAAACTCAAAGTTAAAAACTTAGCTCTAAAATATAAACAGCACCTAAACATATACGGTTTCTCAGTATGAAGTTTAGAGATTACTAAATGTTTCTGTATCTGTCTATATACTATAACTGTCTAGAATATGTTTTGTTTTTTCTGTTTTGCCAAAATGTTTTTGGCAGCTAAAGGGATAGGAAAGTCAAAATTAAACGATGATTCAGATAGAGCATTTCATTTTAAGACACTTTTAAATTTACTTCTAGTTTCAAATGTGCTTCGTTCTCTTGGTATTCCTTGTTGAAAAAGAATATGCACATATCCTACACTAGTTGGAGCTAGCTGCTGATTGGTGCCTGCACACATTTGTCGCCTGTGATTGGCTAACTAGGTGTGTTCAGTTAGCAAAGGATAACAAGATAATTAAGAAAATTTGATAATAGAAGTAAATTGGAAGGTTGTTTAAAATTGTATCTATGTTCTATCCAAAAGATAATTAAGAAATGTTTGGGGTTTCATGTCCATTTAATTCCTCTGTGTATAACCAAAAATATAACCAATAGAACGAAAATATTAGCTTAAAATTGTTAAAATCATGTAGCTTTTATCTAAAGAGGCCATGAACCTGCGCGTGTGTGTGTGTGTTATAAACCATGTAGGAGGGACTTTGGAATATGAAACTATCCCCTTCCACAACAGGGTGACTCATTCTAAAGGAGTACTTGGCAAATCATGGTGCCTAAAAAAATGCTCCTGTAACCTGGTAAAATTCCTCTCAAATTGGGCATTGTGGTGGAAAGGATCAGGAACATAGCCGTTGATCCTGCCCCTATATCTATGCACCAGCACATCTGCTTAACTCTTCTTCTAGATGCCTCATAAGCTCACAGCAAAAGTGCTTTCACAAGTCAATGGGGCCTGATGATCTTAACTTCTCCACTCAAGTAGAGGGTTTAAAATGATCCTCTAACACTGCCAGATCCTTAGTGAAACTTTTAATAGACAGATTTTGCTATACTTTTCAAAGGGGTGTTCTTTGCATTTCTGTATGTGAAGGAGAGACAATCCCTGTGCAATATAGCACTGCATAACATGACAGTTCTGCTGCATTTATATTTGTGCTTTATTTTTTATATTACTTTACACTTCGGATTAAGTTTTATTACATTTAAACGTTGCACTTACTATTTTGGATTTTATTTTGTATACAAAATTTATGGTTGTGATTTTTACCAATTCTGATTATGCAGTTTCTGTGTAACTTTAACAGATTAGGATCATACTTTGTATATCTATGTGTATACAAATTACATTGCTTGTTGTATGTCTTCATTTAAACTAAAACTGAAAAACTGACAGCTTCAGTTTCCCTGAGAGCTTCGTTTCCATTTTATGGGCCCAATAAGCAAAGATTGTCTAGTTTAGAGAAAAATTATAGTGCAGATTTCACAGGGGCTAAACTCACTGAATTCTATAAGAAAAGGGGCAGAACCTGGATCTCCCAGAGAGATGTCTTATATAGAAAGTAGTGACGCTTTCTGGTATATAGAATTTGACAGGGGGTAGAAGGTAACTGGAGAACACATGGGGCTGATATAAAGGCTCAGTTTGCATCAATTACAAATTACAAATTGCTTTTTACTATAGTTTAGTATATATTACTTTTCTGTCAGTTAAATGTATTGTGAATTTTGAGCAAACTTGGTATTTTCACTTTAAAATAAAACACAGCTTCAGAAAGTAGCAGGGACAGGGGAGTTCCCTGGGCTGAACAGTAGAGTTCCCAGGGTATGTCTGAAGCTCTCTCACAATTATAATGAAATGCTTTAAGCCTTTTAAACGAGCTGGTCTCACTTGTTTTTCGCGCCAGCTGTATGCAGGTGAAGTTTTCTTAAATTGCACAATACACTTATTTAACTGACATAAAAGTAATATATTCTAAAATATCGACAGAAGCAAGTTAGATTGTAGTAACATTAAACATTCAGTTTAATTTGTAATTTCTCCAACATTGGTGTGTCCGGTCCACGGCGTCATCCTTACTTGTGGGAATATCTCTTCCCCAACAGGAAATGGCAAAGAGTCCCAGCAAAGCTGGCCATATAGTCCCTCCTAGGCTCCGCCCACCCCAGTCATTCTCTTTGCCGTTGCACAGGCAACATCTCCACGGAGATGGTTAAGAGTTTGTGGTGTTTAGTTGTAGTTTTTTATTCTACTATCAAGAGTTTGTTATTTTAAAATAGTGCTGGTATGTACTATTTACTCTGAAACAGAAAAGGATGAAGAATTCTGTTTGTGAGAGGAAGATGATTTTAGCAGACAGTAACTAAAATCGATTGCTGTTTCCACATAGGACTGTTGAGATGAAGTAACTTCAGTTGGGGGAAACAGTTAGCAGACTTTTCTGCTTAAGGTATGACTAGCCATATTTCTAACAAGACTGTGTAATGCTGGAAGGCTGTCATTTCCCCTCATGGGGACCGGTAAGCCATTTTCTTAGTCTCAAACAGAATAAAGGGCTTAATATGGGCTATAAAACTAGTAGACACTTTTATGGGCAAAATCGATTGCTTTATTTGGGCATTTTATACATGTTTATGCTGATAATTCACACTTATAAACTTGGGGAACGTTTTTTAACGTCAGGCACTATGTTAGACACCTTTTCCAGTCAGGAAGGGCCTTCCCAGTTGTAGGCTGAGCCTCATTTTCGCGCCATTACTGCGCAGTTGTTTTTGAGAGCAAGACATGCAGATGCATGTGTGAGGACCTGAAAGTAGTTGGAAAAGTTCCTAAAAGGCGTCATTTGGTATCGTATTCCCCTCTGGGCTTGGTAAAGTCACAGCAAAGGCTGTAGCTGGGACTGTATAGGGGTTAAATCTGTAACTGGCTCCGGTTTCGTTATTTTAAGGGTTAAAGCTCTGGAAATTGGTGTGCAATACTTTTAATGCTTTAAGACACTGTGATGAAATTTTGGTAAATTTTGAACAATTCCTTCATATTTTTTCACATATTCAGTAATAAAGTGTGCTCTGTTTAAAATTTAAAGAGACAGTAACGGTTTTGTTTTAAAACGGTTTTTGTGCTTTATTGACAAGTTTATGCCTGTTTAACATGTCTGTGCCTTCAGATAAGCTATGTTCTATATGTATGAAAGCCAATGTGTCTCCCCCTTCAAAATTGTGTGATAATTGTGCCATAGCGTCCAACCAAAGTAAGGACAGTACTGCCACAGATAATGAAATTGCCCAAGATAATTCCTCAGATGAAGGGAGTAGACATGGTTCTACATCATCTCCTTCTGTGTCTACGCCAGTTTTGCCCACGCAGGAGGCCCCTAGTACTTCTAGCGCGCCAATGCTTATTACCATGCAACAATTGACGGCTGTAATGGATAACTCCATAGCAAATATTTTATCCAAAATGCCTGCATATCAGAGAAAGCGCGATTGCTCTGTTTTAAACACTGAAGAGCAGGAGGGCGCTGATGATAATTGTTCTGTCATACCCTCACACCAATCTGAAGGGGCCATGAGGGAGGTTTTGTCAGATGGGGAAATTTCAGATTCAGGAAAAATTTCCCAACAGGCTGAACCTGATGTTGTGACATTTAAATTTAAGTTAGAACATCTCCGCGCACTGCTTAAGGAGGTGTTATCTACTCTGGATGATTGTGACAACTTGGTCATTCCAGAAAAATTATGCAAGATGGACAAGTTCCTAGAGGTTCCGGTGCACCCCGACGCTTTTCCTATACCCAGGCGGGTGGCGGACATAGTGAATAAGGAGTGGGAGAAGCCCGGCATACCTTTTGTTCCCCCTCCTATATTTAAGAAATTATTTCCTATGGTCGACCCCAGAAAGGACTTATGGCAGACAGTCCCTAAGGTCGAGGGGGCAGTTTCTACTCTAAACAAGCGCACTACTATTCCTATCGAGGATAGTTATGCTTTCACAGATCCTATGGATAAAAAATTGGAAGGTTTGCTTAAAAAGATTTTTGTACAGCAAGGTTACCTTCTACAACCCATTTCGTGCATTGTTCCTGTCACTACAGCAGCGTGGTTCTGGTTCGAGGAACTAGAAAAGTCGCTCAGTAGAGAGACTCCATATGAGGAGGTTATGGACAGAGTTCACGCACTTAAGTTGGCTAACTCTTTTATTTTAGATGCTGCTTTGCAATTAGCTAGATTAGCGGCGAAAAATTCAGGGTTTGCTATTGTGGCGCGCAGAGCGCTTTGGCTAAAGTCTTGGTCAGCGGATGTATCATCCAAGACAAAATTGCTTAACATCCCCCTCAAGGGTAAAACTCTCTTTGGACCAGAATTGAAAGAGATTATCTCAGACATCACTGGGGGAAAGGGTCATGCCCTTCGACAAGATAGGCCTTTCAAGGCCAAGAATAAGTCTAATTTTCGTTCCTTTCGTAATTTCAGGAACGGACCGGGCTCTAATTCTGCATCCTCTAAGCAAGAGGGTAATACCTCACAGACCAAACCAGCATGGAAACCGATGCAAGGCTGGAACAAGGGTAAGCAGGCCAAGAAGCCTGCCGCTGCTAACAAAACAGCATGAAGGAGTAGCCCCCGATCTGGGACCGGATCTAGTGGGGGGCAGACTCTCTCTCTTTACTCAGGCTTGGGCAAGAGATGTTCAGGATCCCTGGACGCTAGAAATAGTTTCTCAGGGTTATCTTCTGGAATTCAAGGAACTACCCCCAAGGGGAAGGTTCCACATGTCCAACTTATCCTCAAACCAAATAAAGAGACAGGCGTTCTTACATTGTGTAGAAGACCTGTTAAAGATGGGAGTGATACACCCAGTTCCAATGACGGAACAAGGAATGGGATTTTACTCAAATCTGTTCGTAGTTCCCAAAAAAGAGGGAACCTTCAGAGCAATTCTGGATTTAAAGATCCTAAACAAATTTCTCAGGGTACCATCGTTCAAAATGGAAACCATTCGAACGATTCTACCCACTATCCAGGAAGGTCAATTTATGACTACCGTGGATCTAAAGGATGCGTACCTACATATTCCTATCCACAAAGAACATCATCAGTTCCTAAGGTTCGCCTTTCTGGACAAACATTACCAGTTTGTGGCCCTCCCATTCGGATTAGCCACTGCTCCAAGGATTTTCACAAAGGTACTCGGCTCCCTTCTAGCGGTTCTAAGACCGAGGGGCATTGCAGTAGTACCATACTTGGACGACATTCTAATACAAGCGTCGTCCCTTTCAAAATCAAAGGCTCATACAGACATCGTTCTGGCCTTTCTCAGATCTCACGGATGGAAGGTGAACATAGAAAAAAGTTCTCTGTCTATGTCAACCAGAGTTCCCTTCTTGGGAACAATAATAGATTCCTTAGAAATGAAGATCTTTCTGACAGATGTCAGAAAGTCAAAACTTCTAAGCGCTTGTCAATTTCTTCATTCTGTTCCACGTCCTTCCATAGCTCAGTGCATGGAAGTAGTAGGGTTGATGGTTGCGGCAATGGACATAGTGCCTTTTGCGCGAATTCATCTAAGACCATTACAACTGTGCATGCTGAAACAGTGGAATGGGGACTATACAAACTTGTCTCCAGTGATTCAAGTAGATCAGAAGACCAGAGATTCACTCCGTTGGTGGATATCCCTGGACCACCTATCCCAGGGAATGAGCTTCCGCAGACCAGAGTGGGTCATTGTCACGACCGACGCCAGTCTAGTGGGCTGGGGTGCGGTCTGGGAATCCCTGAAAGCTCAGGGACTATGGTCTCGGGTAGAGTCTCTTCTCCCGATAAACATTCTGGAACTAAGAGCGATATTCAATGCTCTCAGGGCTTGGCCTCAGCTTGCAAAGGCCAGATTCATAAGATTCCAATCAGACAACATGACGACTGTTGCGTATATCAATCATCAGGGGGGAACAAGGAGTTCCCTGGCGATGAAAGAAGTAACCAAAATAATACAATGGGTGGAGAATCACTCCTGCCATCTATCTGCGATCCACATCCCAGGTGTGGAAAACTGGGAAGCGGATTATCTGAGTCGTCAGACATTCCATCCGGGGGAGTGGGAACTCCACCCGGAGATTTTTGCCCAATTGACTCAATTATGGTGCATTCCAGACATGGATCTGATGGCGTCTCGTCAGAACTTCAAGGTTCCTTGCTACGGGTCCAGATCCAGGGATCCCAAGGCGACTCTAGTGGATGCACTAGTAGCGCCTTGGACCTTCAACCTAGCTTATGTGTTTCTACCGTTTCCTCTCATTCCCAGGCTGGTAGCCAGGATCAAACAGGAGAGGGCCTCGGTGATCTTGATAGCCCCTGCGTGGCCACGCAGGACTTGGTATGCAGACCTGGTGAATATGTCATCGGTTCCACCATGGAAGCTACCTTTGAGACAGGACCTTCTTGTTCAGGGTCCATTCGAACATCCAAATCTGGTCTCCCTCCAGCTGACGGCTTGGAGATTGAACGCTTGATTCTATCAAAGCGTGGGTTTTCAGATTCTGTGATTGATACTCTGGTTCAGGCCAGAAAACCGGTAACTAGAAAGATTTACCATAAGATATGGAAAAGATATATCTGCTGGTGTGAATCCAAGGGATTACCTTGGAATAAGATAAAAATTTCTAAGATTCTTTCCTTTCTGCAAGAAGGTTTGGATAAAGGATTATCTGCGAGTTCTCTAAAGGGACAGATTTCTGCTTTATCTGTCTTACTACACAAACGACTGGCAGCTATGCCAGATGTTCAAGCATTTGTTCAGGCTTTGGTTAGGATCAAGCCTGTTTACAGACCTTTGACTCCTCCCTGGAGTTTAAATTTAGTTCTTTCAGTTCTTCAAGGAGTTCCGTTTGAACCTCTACATTCCATAGATATTAAGATGTTATCTTGGAAAGTTTTGTTTTTGGTTGCTATTTCTTCTGCTAGAAGAGTTTCAGAGTTATCTGCTCTGCAGTGTGCTCCGCCCTATCTGGTGTTCCATGCAGATAAGCTGGTTTTGCGTACTAAGCCTGGTTTTCTTCCAAAGGTTGTTTCTAACAAAAATATTAACCAGGAGATAGTTGTACCTTCTTTGTGTCCGAATCCAGTTTCAAAGAAGGAATGTTTGTTACACAATTTGGACGTAGTCCGTGCTCTAAAATTCTATTTAGAAGCTACAAAAGATTTCAGACAAACATCTTCTCTGTTTGTCGTCTATTCTGGTAAAAGGAGAGGTCAAAAAGCGACTTCTACCTCTCTTTCTTTTTGGCTTAAAAGCATTATCCGATTAGCTTACGAGACTGCCGGACGGCAGCCTCCTGAAAGAATCACAGCTCACTCCACTAGGGCTGTGGCTTCCACTTGGGCCTTCAAGAACGAGGCTTCTGTTGATCAGATATGTAAGGCAGCGACTTGGTCTTCACTGCACACTTTTGCCAAATTTTACAAATTTGATACTTTTGCTTCTTCGGAGGCTATTTTTGGGAGAAAGGTTTTGCAAGCCGTGGTGCCTTCCGTTTAGGTAACCTGATTTGCTCCCTCCCTTCATCCGTGTCCTAAAGCTTTGGTATTGGTTCCCACAAGTAAGGATGACGCCGTGGACCGGACACACCAATGTTGGAGAAAACAGAATTTATGCTTACCTGATAAATTACTTTCTCCAACGGTGTGTCCGGTCCACGGCCCGCCCTGGTTTTTTAATCAGGTCTGATGAATTATTTTCTCTAACTACAATCACCACGGTACCATATGGTTTCTCCTATATTTTTCCTCCTGTCCGTCGGTCGAATGACTGGGGTGGGCGGAGCCTAGGAGGGACTATATGGCCAGCTTTGCTGGGACTCTTTGCCATTTCCTGTTGGGGTAGAGATATTCCCACAAGTAAGGATGACGCCGTGGACCGGACACACCTTTGGAGAAAGTAATTTATCAGGTAAGCATAAATTCTGTTTTATGGAAAATGAGCCTTTATATCAGCCCCAGGTGTTCTCCAGTTACCTTATACTTTCTTGTGCAATTCTGTATCCCAGAGAGCTTCTTTACTTTCTATGGAAGGCACCTCTCATCCCTCTGGGACTTTTAGGTGCTGCCCTTTTTCTTATAGAATTCTGTGCAGCCCCTGTGAAGTCTGCACTACATTTTATCTCCAAGCAGGATAATCTTTGATCATCAGGCCCACAATGCAAAGTAGTATATGGTGCTGGCTGGGGTGAAGGTTCACAACAGCAGGTAAGGGTTAGGCAGGCTATGTATATTTAACATTTTTACCTAGCACAACACACAAACATAATTCTAATCTACTCAATCATCATATTCCACCTTGACTACTGTACTCTCCGGTCTTTCAATCAACTGCCTTTCACCTCAGCAGTTCATCATGACTCCTCTTCCTTGCATACTACTTTATCATTTGTGCCATTGTCTTTAACCATGAACCTAAAGTCACAGAGCTGCTACTTTATAAAATAAAAAAACAGTAGTCTAACATCTCCTTGAAGTCATAGTGAAATAAAGACTTGCAATGTATAATTGCCTTGGTTACACTGTTTTTATGCATCATCTTCCTCTTCTCAACACTCCTTGTCTTTCAATTTTCATAGGAGACCCAGATCCCATCCTGCGATGCATTGTGGCGGGATTCTTTGCCAACGCTGCCAAGCTCCATTCCACAGGGGTGTACAGGTATCTGGAATGTGTGAAGAGTTCTGCAATAGTTAAAACAGAGTTTTCGGGTAGAGAGTGGAAACAAATCCTAATGATCATTTCTTTGTTGCGATTGATCTTTATTTACCCCTCAAGTTTGACTGATACCGTTTTTTTTTTTTACCTTTATAGTATATATTTTTATTTTGTTAATTTTTATTGAGACGTTGCATGAAACATACAGAGACATTTATCATAATCTGATACATGGAATAATACCATACAGAGTAATGTTATAGAGTCAAGTCCATGTATACATATTCAGGTCCAACTGTCTATGTCATTAAATATCTATGTATGAATTCAATATAAATTTAAATATATCTTTTAATTTTCTAGAACTGATAATCAAAGAGTTAGGTATCAGAGGTATACGAATGAGAGGAAAGAAGGTGGGAAAATAAAAAGGGAAATAGAGAGGTGTTAGCGAGGATCATACAAGAGATAAAGAGAGAGGGAGGGAGAGGAAAGGACCCAAGAGAGTTGAAGAGCAACTTATATTGTGCTGGGTTAAATGTTCAAGATTGAACGCTGTCAGGATTGGATAGATCCGCCCCAAATAGGTCAGTTATCTAATAAAGATTGTTCCCAGTAAAATTTCACTTCTAGGAAGTAATTAAGCTGTTTACTTTTAAGGTAGCCATATTCTTCTAAGTTTACAAGCTCCCTGGTTCTATCTATCTATGTTTGTTTGGACGGGATCGTTTTAGATTTCCAGGATCTCGCTATTACTGAGTGTGCTCCGTTTAGGCCAATTTGTAGGAGATGTTTTCTAAGTCTAAAATGAAAATCCGGGGTATCATTAAGTAAAGCTATTTGTGGGGTCAGTGTAAGCTCCATGTTGAGGATTTGTTTAAAGTGCGTTTCAATTTCTTTCCACAAAATCTGTAGCAAAGGGCAATCCCACCATATGTGCAGAAGAGTTCCCGTGCTCCCACACTCTCTCCATCTACGCGAAGCATCCGGATATATAGTATTTAGTCTCACTGGGGTGAGGTACCATCTTTTCAATATTTTATGGTTCAGTTCCAATATTTGTGGGGAAACCGACGAAGTCCACGTTTTGGTGAATATCCTATGCCATGTTTCTGTGTCAAGTTGGGTGTTTAAATCTATTTGCCACCTTTCCGTATAAGAAGAGAGCATCAAAGAGTTTTTGTGTTGCAATAATTTATGAGCTATAGACAAAGTCTGCATGATCGGTTCCCCTCTCAGACAAATCGCCTCAAAGGGGAGAAGTGGTCTGAGGAGTTGCGATTTGTGTGATGAAGAAGCCAAGAAGTGGTTCAGTTGGGCAAGTTTAATCCAAGAAGGGAATCTCGGACCTTTTATGGTTATAATTTTATCTCTGGTTAAGAGATTCCTGCCCTCTGTCAACTTAGCTAAAGGTATGGAAAATCCCCACTCTGAGGACCTTCCATAGATACTATCAAGACCCCCTGATAGTTCCGTGTTGTATGGAAGCTTAACCGACTCGTAGTATGAACGAATATCTGGAAGACCAAGTCCTCTATCCCCTATGGAGCGTATAATGTTCTCTTATTAACTCTTGGTTTGGTTTTATTCCAAATAAAACTATTTATAGATGACTGTTACTGATCCAGACACCAATTAGGAATTTTAATAGGCAGAGCTTGTAAATAGGTATAGTATCTGGGGCAATGTGGTCATCTTAATAGAGTGGATAAGACCCCACCACGAAAGGGGTTTACTGCTCCATCTCTTAAGATCCTCCTGAATTTTCTTGAGTAGGGGGATGAAGTTTTTTTTAAAGAGTGAGGAATTGGACTGTGTTATGTGGGTACCCAAGTATTTACTTTGAAGTTTCTTTCTGCGTTAAGGGGCACAGGTCTTTTAATGAAGTAAAGTCGTTTCTTGGGAGGGTGATATTTAACATCTCCGATTTCTGCATATTAATTAGAAAGTTAGAATGCAGCCCATAAACTTGCAGTTCCCTGATCACTTCTGTTATGGAAGTCCTGGGGGATATGATTGTAAACAGCACGTCGTCTGCATAAAGGGAGATTTTACAATTGTGGGGGCCGACCCTGATGCCTCTTATTTCATCATTTTGTTTAATATGTGAGGCCATAACTTCCATTACTAGGGCAAACAAGGCGGGGGGAAAGTGGACATCCCAGGCGTGTGCCATTACTAATAACAAAAGGAGCTGACAATGTCCCGTTGGCTCTAACTGTCGCTGAGGGCTTGGAGTTTAGGCTAAAAATATGTTTAACCATGTTTGGGCCAATTCCGAATCCCAGAAGTGTGTGTCTGAGAAATTGCCAATTTACCCGATCAAAGGCTTTTTCTGCTTTTTGATGGGAATAATGTGCATGTGCATTAAGAGTGATAGCTCGAATGGTATTGTCCCTTGCCTCCCTCTTCGGGATAAAGCCAACCTGGTCTGTATGAATAATATCTCCTAGAAATTTTTGTAATGTATTGGCTAGAATCTTCCATAATATTTTAAGATCTGAATTTAATAAGGAAATGGGTCTGTAACTTTTACAGTTGGCTGTTTTCCTTCTTTCAGAATCACGGAGATATGTGCCTATAAGGAAGTAGTGGGTAGGGGGTTATCATGATCTATTGATTGGAATGATGACAGGAGATGAGGGGCTAGAATTTCTCTGAAGTTCTTGTAATAATTATTTGTGAACCCGTCAGGGCCGGGACTCTTCCCATTAGGGAGTGATTTAATAACCTTCAGAACTTCAAGTAGAGTTATAGGGTCTTCCATCCCCTCCATTTTAGTTTTGTCTATCTGCGGTAATATAATTTATCATGTCATTGGTTGAGTGGGGTGTGGAGTGGCCAGGCAAATTGTATAAGTCACTGTAGTATTTGCTAAAAGTGTTTATTTGTTTGTTATCTTGAACATTAATTTGGTTGGATGTTTGTATATTATGTATACGCGTGGATTGAGACTTTCGATTGAGAGCCTTGACTAGTAATGATCCTGCTTTGTTACATTCACAGAAGAAAGTCTTCCAAAGGAAGATAGTTTTTCTTTGGGCTTCTTTCTGGAGTAATATATTAAGTTCTATTCTGTGGGCAGTCAATTGTTTAAGGATTGTCGTGTCTCAGGGGTTGTTTTTATGTTTGATTTCCAGGTTCTGAATCGTTTTGTACTAGTAGTTGTATTTGCATTCTGTTTATCTTAGTTCGGGTAGCTTTTAATTTAATAAATTCCCCTCTGAGTACCACTTTGTGCGCCTCCCAGAGAGTGTGCGGAGATATAGATGGGGTTGAGTTAAAACTAAAATATTCTTTCAGTAGTGTTGAGAGCGCCTGTATATTAGTAGGGTCGTATATTAATGAGTCGTTAAGTCTCCAATGGTACGGTGTAACAGGGGTATTAGGCCATTCCATAGATAATGATATCATGGCGTGGTCTGACCATGTAACCTGTCCTATGTCTGATTGCAGTAGAAGTGATAAACTGGCCTGGCCAAGGAATAGGTAGTCTATACGTGTATATGTAGACCAAGGATACAAATAAAATGTATAGTTCTTTGGTTGTGGATGTTGTGTGCGCCATGTGTCCACTATGATGATAAGTCTAGAGCGGGGTCCATAGCAGCATTAAAATCCCCTCCCACTATTAAAATCCCCTTTCTGTGTTCTTGAATAAGAGCCGTCGTTTTTTTGATGAAGGGGATTTGTTTTCTGTTGGGGCATAGATATTAACAATAGTAACTGGTCTGTGAAATAAGAGTCCTACAAGGATGAGTAGTCTTCCTTCAATATCTTTAACTTCTTTTATAAGTTGGAAGTGCATGTTTTTATTAAATAGAATCCCAACCCCGCACCGTTTCTGGGTGGTTGAATTAAAAAAAAAAATGTTGGGTATTCCCTGTTGTAAAATTTTGGTTCTAAGGGGTGTGTGAAGTGTGTCTACTGCAACATTACCACATCTCCTTTCTGTTTACGGAACCAATTTAGAGCCACAGATCTTTTGTTCTTAGAGTTTAATCCTTTGGCGTTCTGGGAGATAATAGTGATTTTACGGTTAGCCATAAAGAGTGCTATAGTAAGTGGCTAAGCTATGTAGCTTGTAGAAGTGTGTGATGTTATGTGGTGTATCCGCCATAAGGTGCCTTACCTGAGCGAATGTCCCTGATACAGTTGCAGTAAGTCCGACTTCTCCCGGGTCAAAGAAATAAGGAAGGAAAGACAAGTTGAGGGGTAAGAAAGAGAAGGTAATATATAACCTTGCCCGAATGGGCCATCAGGTCTGTGGCGTAAAAAACAATTAAACATCCTTAAACATATAAACCAAACATTAATCATAACATGAAAATAACAAAGACTAGAACATGAAGAGTGACATTAGAGTTCTGTCACTCGGCCTAAGGGATTCTCCATAAAGTTATGGGGAATCAGGAGGAACAAGCTGAGATAGTTCCCCACTTCTAGTTGTCAGGTCTCTGCCGAGACCGCAGTCAGTTACAAAACATTTTGACTCAAGTAGTGTCCTGTTATCTTTATTAATGGCATAAAGAACTGGAGATAAGTTGTCTCTTGCTGGACTTTGTGGCGTATCATGTAGGATCCACTGTGTTTGAAGGGTCAGACGTCGTGATATCCAGTCCATTCTTTCTTTTGTTGGAGGCCGTCTGCCAAGCTGGTCTTTTGGGTTTAGAAGGGAGACTCCAATCCGAGGGGTGCGGCTGCGTACCAGAGATCTTAAGAAGCGAAGGTTAGGGGATGTTCCGTTGTTTGCAGAACTCTTCAATGTCATCTGGTTCTTTATAGATTATCTGACGACCCTCTTTGACCACTCTGATACAGAAGGGGAATCCCCAACGATAGGGTATTCCCAGATCCTTTAGATGTAAGGTCAAGAATCTAGCCTCCTTTAGTTTAAAGAGGGTAAGGGGACTAAGATCTGCATAGATTTGGATCAAGGATCTGTGAAATGTAAGAGGACTTTTCTTTCTGGCTGCTGCCATGATTTGCTCTTTTTCTTGGAACCTGTGGCACTTCAGGACAACATCCCTAGGCGGGGCCGAATCTGCTGGCTTAGGTCGTAAGTCCCTATGCCCTCTGTCCAGTGAGATGTTGTGTAGATCCTGGTGGTCCTCCAGCAGAAATTTGAACAGATCTTGTAAATATTGTGGTAGTTGTCCCGGTAATACAGATTCCGGTATGCCCCGTATTCTTAAGTTTTGTCTACGACCCCTATTATCCAGGTCTTCAATTTGGGTTTGCATCTGGGCTATGGACATATTTTGTTGTATGATTTGTTGCGTAAGGGAGTCTGTTGTATTTATTAGCTCTTCTGCACCTTCTTCTAATTCCATTACTCTGTTTCCTAATGCAGAGATATCCCTTTTGACCTCTGAGATCCCCTCTTTTATCATTTGACCCACCTGTGTTATTAAGGATGCGAAGTCCGTTTTCGTGGGAAGGAAACGGAGGTCTGCTCTAGTGAGGGGGCTATTGTCCTCTGGTAATGTGTCTCCTGGTGATGGCGGATAAGAGTCCAGTTTTTTATCAGTCGCAACAGGATCCATTGTTTTAAAGTAGGCATTTAGATTAGATCCCATTGTATTTGAGGTCTTATTAGATCGCTCTGCTCTATTTGGTCTCCTTGTAGCCATGATATGAGCTGGGAATCTCCCCCTAGGAGTAAACTGTATTACTTGTCGTCCCTTTTTATTCTAACCCCAAGCAGGAACTGAGTGCACAAGTGTTGAGGATGTGTATTCTCGCCCTTTGCTTGAGAAAGGTATGTCTGCTTTTTCCTTATGGAAAGAAGAGCTGAACAACAAGTGTCCTATTATAGCTCTTGGGTCTGTCACCCTTCAGCACCCCTGTTCCTTTAGGTGAAATATATGGTATAACAGAGCTCAAAGAAGATCTATCTGTGCAAAGCTGCAGCTACTATATTCCTGTGTTTTCAATCATATGTTGCTTTGAAAGCAGAATATGTCTGTGGGGACATGGAGGAGCTGCAGCTGTGCAGTAACTGCCATGTGGGTGATTGTGTCTGTTACAACGGGTCCCTACTTCTCTGCGTAGTGAACTCGTATGTTAGACCAGTCAGTCCATCAAGGAGACCACAGTGAGTCGGTATGAGGTATCTCCCTTTTTTTTCAGTAACTAAAGCCCTCCGTTTAGATTCGCCGTTTACTCTCTGTGTAAAAGCTAGGCGTCTTAAGATATACTACAGCTTATACTAGTGTTTAAAATTTAGGAGCCAGGCATACTTTTAGAAGCCAGACAGTGGTACTCGTTTATATATGTATGGAGAATAACCCTAAAATTTAGGAGCCAGTGATAAAATTCTAGGAGCCAGTGGCTCCTTGGCTTATACTAAGGGCTAGATTTATCAAGCTGAGGCGGATAGGGGCGTATATATGCACCCCTGTCCTCCGCAGCTCGGCTCTGGTGGGGCGAATTTCCCCAGAGCAATTTATCATTGCACACGAGCGCTAATTTGCGCTTGCGTGCAATTCCGCCCCCTGCCTGCGCACAGCCAATAACGCGCCAGCAGGAGCTGTCAATCTTCCTGGTCGGACTAGATAGCAGAGATTAAATTTCACCACCTTAGAGGTTGCGAAAGTTTAGGAAAGCAGCGATCTGATGTCCGCTGCTTGTTAATTACAGCGAGCAGGTTCTCTTGTGAGAACCTGCAGCTGTAGGGGCTCAAAGGCTGGCGAAAGCCTTTGATAAATCGACCCCTATGTATGTGCATTCGGATGCCTACTTAGCATCACAATGCGGAAGGAGGCGGCTGCTTGTGGCATTCACCTCTTTTTGGAGCTGGATTCCTTCTTGTGAAAGTGCAACACACTAAGATTTGAAGCATCCCCATGCCTAGCTTCTACATATAACCTAAAGGTAGCTTTATATCATTTGTATACTTTTGTATACATAGTACCGTCAGGAAGGTAGTACAGAACGGTTATAGTTGTTGTTTTAAATAAATATAGACTATTATTTGCATTTTAGAATACAAAGACACAGGCAGAGAATATTGTGACTTGTGGGGAATAATGGTCATTTTATTTTAAAAAAAAATATTAGAGACACTAAAGTCAAAATTCATCTTTTAAGATTCAGATGAAACATAAAATTTTAAACAATTTTCCAATTTACTTATATTATCACATTTATTCTCTTGGTACTCTTTATTGAAGACTAAAGCTAGGCAGGCTAAAAGAAGCTTAGGAGTGTGCATGTGTCGATAGCAGTCTATGACAGTAGTGTTTGTAACTATGTATAACACTGCTATAAACAATGTTGCAAACATTGCTGCTAGATGGTTTAAACTGAAAGTAAATCGGAGCGTTTTACAAACGCTAAGATTTACTATTGAAACAAATAAAGGGCACTTTAATTCATGAAGTATACGATGCTTCGTGTAGAAAGCTCCTTTATTTGATTCAACTGATCACCGCTCTTAGCTCCTACAGCAGAGCACGGCTAAAAAATTTTTTGGCTAAGAGGTGATGTTTTCACCTCTTAACCAATAGCAGTGTGGTAAATCTGGCTCCCATGGGCGCCAAGCTGGATTTACCGTACGGCTATTGGTTAAAAGGTGAAAACGTCATCTCTTAGCCAAATCTTTTTTTAGCCGTTGGCTGCTGTAGGAGCTAAAAACGGCAATCGATTGAATCAAATAAAGGCGCTTTCTATAGGAAGTATCTTATACTTCATGAATGAAAGTGCCCTTTATGTGTTTCAATAGTAAATCCTAGCGTTTGTACAACGCTAGGATTTACTTTCACTTTAAGACACGTGCAGACTCCTGAGCTCACCTAGGATTAACAAAGGATACACAGAGAAGTAAGCAAAATTGATAAAAGAAGTAAATTGGAACGTTGTTTAAAATGTAATGCCCTATCCAATTAATGAAAGTTTAATTTTGACTATACTGTACCTTTTTAAAGGACCACTCAATGCAGTAGAATAACATAATTAGCAAGTACATAATAAAAAGACAATGCAATAACACCTACTCTTCATTTCAAATAAGCAGTAGATTATTTTCTGACAAATTAATTTTTTCTCCCATTTTCTGGCCCCCTGTATCATGTGACAGGCAGCAGCCAATCACAGACTAGTATACCTATACCCTGTGAGCTTGTGCACATGTTGAGTAGAATCTTGTTCCCCAGAAAGTGTCTATATAAAAAGACTGTGCAAAATTTGATAATGGAAGTAAGTTGGAAAGTTTTCTTTAAACTGCTGCTCTTTCTGAATCCTAAACATTTATTTTGACTTGAGTGTCTCTTTAAATCCTGAATGAGGGGATTTGTACTTGTATAGCTATATGAATCAGAACTGATGAACTTGATTAAAGCGTGATCATGAGCTATTTATTTAATCCTTCACAATACACAAATAATGCATCCTGTTTGGTCATACTTACTACATTTATAGGTAATATATTAGTCTGTTTTTTTACTAGCATTAATAATAAATGAGACATACTGCAAAGGTAACCCCTTTTGCTTTTTTCAATCCTTTCAGCTTCATAACACTCTCAGGGCTATAGTCCTTTTCAGCTGTCTGACTTTCTCTGGTCTTTGTTAGCACCTTTTTCTTTGCATTAATAGTGTACATAATACTAAACATGTTATATCTGCCTACTAACTTGGTGTACAGTGACAGTAGGAAACAGAGATGAAGTAATCCCTTGAATATTTAAATGCATTAATTGCATAAAGAGATTTTTTTTTGTACCATGGCGCTCTACAAATAACCGATAATAATAATAATAATAATAATAATAATAATAATAATACCATGCATGATTAAATATTTATGGGGAATTCAGTTTTGAGTTTAATCTCCCTTGAAATATTGTGTAACCTATAGCATAGCCCTATATCTTGTATTATAAATGTTTTATATGACTCCTGGGCTTTAGGGATGTCCTCCCTTGTGAGTGATATCAATCAATACACAGCATTAAAGGGATAGGAAAGTCAAAACGTGCATGATTCAGATAGAGCTTGTAATTTTATGACACTTTTAAATTCACTTCTATTTTCAAATGTGCTTTGTTCTCTTGGTATTCTTTGCTGAAAAAAAATACACGTATATCCTACACTATTGGGAGCTAGCTGCTGATTGGTGCCTGCATACATTTGTCTCTTGTTATTGGCTACCTAGATGTGCTGCTCCTTCAGCAAAGCATAACAAGAGAGTAAATTGGAAAGTTGTTTAAAATTGTATGTTCTATCCAAATCATGAAAGTTTTGGGGGTTCCTGTTCCTTTAAAGGGACAATTCACAAAAAATGTTCTCCCCTTTACTTTGTTCCATTTTACCTGCTGTAGTGTATTGAATTGTTTACAAGTAGCTCCTTTACCCTTGTTTAGGCAATTGAAATAGCTGAGTTAGCCTTTGGTATCCCTACCTAAATTCAGGTTAAAATTTAAATGCACGTAGATATTATATCTTTGGTTAGAAACATATTTGCAATATACTGTACATGTATTTGTAAAAATGCTTCTAGTAAAAGTTATCACTATTTTTAGTATTAAAATGTGTTTCTGTACATGCATGTGAAGCATAGATAGTTTCAGTGTTCCAACATTTTAAATACTGCAGTTGCTCAGAGTGCCAGTGGGGCTTGTATCGTATCAGCAATTAACAAATAGAGTAATTACCAGATGGTACAAGCACTTAAGCTCTCTGAGCAAGTGCCGTTTAAAATGCTGGTACATGGTGCACACTTAAAAACACTTTTAAAACAGCTATAACTTTTATTAGACACATTTTTGCTAACACATGTATATTACAAAAATGCTTCTATTCATACCTGAATGCATCCATGGGGATTCCAATTTTGGCTTTAAGTATAGGCTATTGCGGTCTAGAAGAGATACGTAATACAATGTTAAATTGCCATTGTTCTCTCTAAGTATTGGGCTTTGGTTTACAGACATATATAAGATAAGGAAGCATGTGTGTGTACCCAAAGGGATGAAATAATGAGATCTGATTTTATCTGCAAGCTTAACCTATTTTCTAGGTTGTGGTTTCAAAGCACAAAACCAGCTATTTAATATACACAAATAAACCTGAAAATGCAATTTCTCATACATTTTATACTCTGGAGCTGGTATAACAAGTGATTGAAATTCCCGGTAGGGAAGGGGTTAATGTATTTCCAGAGAAAAACTTGCTCAAAATAGAGAAGAATTTTTAGCATTTTTGCTTTCCATTTAAACAGAGATAGAGCCTTGTATTTTTATTTACCTATCAAAACTATATCTATCTATCTATCCTATAAAATAAAAGGCCAAGTGTGTTTGTGCAAAGCTGTCATGCGCAGTAGAGCCTGCGCGAGAACAAACACACCTGGCCTTAACCTCAGAGTGTCACGAGATAGCTTCTCGAAGCTCCAGCATTCTCAGCTGTTAAGTTACAGCTGAGAGCTGGAGCTCCTGAAGTTCAAGGCATCTGCCGCATCTGGAGCCAGAGCGCAATTGGTGCTCCGCCTCCATATGAGGGCAGATGCCTGATCGTTACAAACGGTGACACTGTGTATGTCACCATCTGTAACAATCTTCTGCTGGTGCCGGCGGAAGGCAGGTGAACGGCCTAGCGGGGGAGGGAGTGGGAGGACACTATGCTATGGCAAATAATAAATAAAGGGGTAGTGAGGGATGGGGCAGCTACAATACAGAAAAGGGGTTTGGGGGTGCGGGGGGGGAATAAATGACAACCGCTTGGGGGGGGAGGTGGTGGGACCACTTCACTACAGAAAAAAAAAAAAAAAAAAAAAAAGGGGTTTATAGGTACTGGCAGATGCCAGTACCTAAGAAGGTGGCAATAGTTAGGGTTAAGGGGATGCTACACTGCAGAAAAGTAAAGAGATAGAGGGATTGGGATAGAGGGATAGATAGATAGATAGATAGATAGATAGGGATAGAGGGATAGAGATATTTCTTTCCCTAAACATTTTGGCCTATGTTCACGGGCATTTAACACTTGTGTGTGTGTGTGTGTGTTTGTGTGTATGTATTTATATGTGTGTGTGTGTGTGTGTGTATATATATATAGCCTCTGATGAAGCGCATGTATGCATGCGCGAAACGCGTCAGGTGTCTATCTGTACCTGCACCTGTCATTTGGCCATTTGGCTGAATAAAAGATATTAATATCAGTTTGCTGTCTCTGGGTCTCCTTTTTCATTCCCCCTGGTGGGACTTACCTTATATATATATATATATATATATATATATATATATATATATATTTTCATGCCACCATTTAGACGCCAAATAAATTGTATTAAAAAAATTGTTAACTTTTAACCCTTTGAGTGCTAAGCTGAATTTAATATTTTTCTGTTTTTTTACTAATTTCAAAAAACATTTTTTTTTATTTTTTCCCCCAGATCCCCAAGACTTATACCAGATAATTACCTTTCCAATGGTGGGTCTTGGTGGTCTGTAGCTGCTTAGATCCCTGAGATACAGGTTTCTAAGCAGCATGCCCCCTTTCCCTATACTTTGTATTGACAATTTTAAATAAAGTTGCGCAGTGACATCATCACGTCATTGCGCGTGACGTCACCGCATGTAACAGGAAGCCCCGGCGATGCCTGTCACTATGGAGACCTGATTGCCGGGGTAGGAGTGGTGGGGGCCCCCAGATTGCAAAAAAGGTAGTTGAGTGCTAATGACGGCTCTGGGACGTCATTAGCACTCAAGGGGTTAAACAAACTTGGGTTTTCTCACTGAAATTATTTACACACAACTACTGCAGTCTGTTGTATATTTATGTAACAATATTTTTGATTAATGGAATTATGAATATTAATAGTCAAGATTTATTTATATTATATTATCAATTCAACATGCATCAAGTAATATAGTATTAAATAATTCCAAGTTAGCCACAACAACTAGTGCAATTTCTAAAATATATCACACTAGATAAAACGAATTTGTTAACATCAATGCCTAACCCTTTTTTTCAATAATAATTGACTTAGCACTAGTATATTTAATATATGAAATACACTTATCTTTGTTTTAAAATCTTAAAAATATAAAAATATCAAAACACTTATACATTACCAGCTACCAATAAGAGAGTTCCATATTCCAGATATTTCTATTGGTCATACATAAAGAAAATTCCACTATTTTACAAAGGTAACAGGTCACAGAGTTATCTCTCTTGCCCAAAGACAGTTTTCCAACCAGGGTTCAGAGACTTTCCAAAAGTAGGCCCAAACAGTGTGTGTCTCTGTTTAACAAAGTGAGTCTGTTCCTCTCTTGCATAGTGCGAAAGCCTACATCAGTGATAGACTCCTCCTTCATTATTGAATCATTCAATAGAATTTCTCTGGGTACGCCCTTTGAGTCTGAGCTCAGCTCTCATTGGCCCTGGGGAATGCCACTCTGTTTACTTAATTCCTCTCAATCAAGTATCTTTTTGGCTGCAATTCTCGTATTGAACACTGGGGGGGGACAACAGGAATTTGGAACGTGGTTTTATCAGTAAGATACTTTAAAGTACAGAACAATATATATTTTCATAAATGTATATTCAATATACTTATTATTTCCTAGCTTTAATAAAGCCTCTCGTTAATATATATATATATATATATATATATATATATATATATATATAATGTGATTATTTAATTTAACTGAGCATGTATATATATATTTTTTTTTAAAATAATTTTTATTGAGGCATAAATTGTTTTGACATACAGATATAAAAAAATAGCATCAAATAATACATAGACTTGAACATAAATTGTACTGATTTCCAGTCGAAAATAATCGGTAGTATATCATAATTAGAGTCCCAAATCAAAAGAAAGCCTCATAGTTTTTTTGTTTTACAACTCTTTTCCAGTGGCTAAATAGCACTGAAACACTATATAAACATATACATCAAACTATTCAACCATGTCAAAACTAAAAAGTACCCTTAGAGAGAGACAAATAAACACAGCACAGCATATTATATGTGAGATTTTTTCAGTCATGTGAAAAATGATAACACCAACCTAATATCTCTGATGGCTGCCTAAAAAAGATCAATCTAGTGCAAAGCTATCATGTCTAATAGTTATATCATGGAGGAATAGATATATATATAAAAAGGAGGATATATGCTGTATTTTAAAAGTTGCTCTGTATAGCCCAATAATGCTATAAGTAGAAAAAACTGTTGCAAACATACACGGGCTTCTTTAAAAAACATTGAATTGCGGTATCAAGGAAAACCGCTGAGCAAGTCTATGGTAGAATCAGGGAATACCATAGTACTATGTGGGGAGGGGGGGAGAAGAAATCTGACCAATTGTCTAACCATAAGTGCTTTTATAGGGCCTATTAATAAATGTAATATTAGTGGGTTTATTATTATGCCTTTGCCGAAATACTAATGTATAAAAAATTGCTACTCAAGTGAGGGTAACCTCTAGATATGCCATGAGGCTAAGACGATCGTTGAGATGGTCAATTATGTGGTTGCTCATAATAGTTCAGGATAAACAGATGTTTGCATCAACACTATGATCCTAAAATGATAATGTAGTCTGCTCTCTGGGTATGGGCCCTATACCCGATAGCATGGGATCTATATAAGTGAGCATGTGTCTGCAACTAAAGGGATGGAAATGTAATGTATCCTAAAAAATCACTAGAGAGCTAGCCGCCCAAAACTGATATAGTATGTCTGATACCCAACACTTTAGTGAGCATAAGTGAATAGCCGTCATTTGAACCCTTATTCATTAAATATTATATGTTACAGCAATTGGGGATAAGATACGTACAACCGCGTAGAATGAAGGAGGAAAAATCCTTATAACATTAGCTTAACGGTTCACTAAAGAGTTTGCTGCGAATAGCAATATCATAACATAGCAAGTCTACCATTAAGAAAGACAATAGTAAAGTCTAAACTGAGCAAGTAAAACAATATTGTCTAGCTATTATACATGCATACACATTTATATATAAGAAAGACAATCCCCACCCCACTTCATTCCATACATAACATTATGTTCATCATACCCGTTAATGATTATGTGGCGGGTGGGACAGATATATTGAAGTCTGGCTTTCATATCTACCCAATACACAATAGCTATCAATAAGACTTTGAAAATAAAAATAAATAAGTAAATAAAATAAATAAAATAACAGGGCTGTATATTTCCCCTATCATACAAAAACATTAATGGACTAAAATTAAGTCTTGACTCCCCTCTGGTGGTGAGAGGTAGCAACGGTATCTTCTATTAAATTGTATTAATTTTACTCAAGTGATATAAAATTATAGGGCTTAAAAAAGGCCACTCAACTAAGTAGCTATTGTAAATTAAATGTTCAACAGCCTCTTAGTGAATAATAGAAGCCTAGAATGGAATTTATCATAAAGAAGCAGCAGAAGATCTTAGGTTAACACAAAGAAAAAACATAATAAACCCAATATTTCTATAGCACTGTAATTTTCCCAAAGTTTATAGGCCAGCTCATGGTAAAGCAAAGTTTATGACTTTTATGGTAGAGTCACTATGCTGGACATCTCAAGCATATATAGGTTAAACCAACTCCTAAGCTTTGAGATATTAGAGCATATGAAGTGTGGCAGTCTTTAACGTAAGAAAAGTAGAGCCAAAAAGAAAAGCAGGAGCGAAAAGGACAATGAGGATATATAAATGCAGTACATATAGCCAATTTGAGGGGCTGAAGTGGTATCTCTCTCACCAAAGTCCTCCTTTAGTATATTCTGTCCCATTACCCCACACCAGACGTTGGGAGCAAGTATAGATAGAGCAGCAAGATCGTTTCTGCGAACCAAGGCCTCTCTGCTGCCTTCAACTACCAGTGTATTGCGGAGGCCCAACTATAATAAACAAACTTGAAGCCTTTGTAGGTAGTAAACTCTGCTCCAAATACCAGGATGGATCCTCCGATATTTCTGACTAGCGTCACACTGACCGATGAAAGGGGTTCCTTCAAACCTGTACCGGATTTGCTTAGTCCCATATTGTAGACAGTAGGAAGAATCAGTCCCTCTTCAGTATGGCGTAGAATAGTACCGGCTAACTGTAACTCTGCTGTGCTCAAAGTCGCATCATGTAGAGTTGAAGTAGATAGAAAGATATCCTGCACCGGAACAATAATCACATCAGCTCCTACATCAGCCCTTCTCACGACTTCTGGGGGACTTGACTGAAACTGGCCCAGGGCCTGGTAAAGTAGTGTCTCCATATTAGCAAAATGGCGATGTAGCATATTGCGCATTTCAGCTTCCAATGCATCGACTGCAGCAGTGTCCCCAAAAGCAGGAGGCATTATCAGATGATATAAGAGCTCTAGCTCTACTTCAAAGATATGTGTAGTACCTTAGGCAGGCTAAAACCACATGGCCCGTCAGCGGAGCATTAATAGAAAAGATAAACATGAATTTGGCTTCCAAATCATGAAAACTTGTTTCACGTAATCTCATAAAAGTCCTGCAGACCCAATCCTTAGCTTTTTCTGTAAAGATTCATAATAAACCCCATATATAACAAGATGAAGCCAGGAGCTCTTCCAAAACACGTCCAGCCACCTTGGTTGCAGGCTCCGCCCCCCCACTGAGCACGTATATTTTAACACTAAGCATGGGTATAATTATTAAATCTAGTATGCATATATATAATTAAATATTAGGCCTGGCATAATATTAAATTTTATATATACTCCCTACTGATAATTACTTAAGATATGTACTTAAGAATCATATTTCTATTAGGGGACTTAAAATGATTTAAATAATTCTAGTACCATGTTAATAAGTAGTTATACTATTAGCTATTTGATTTTAATAGAATCAAATCATTCCATATTATATATTTTATTTCATCATTTCACGTCTTAATCATTTCTTTAGTGCATGGACTCATGTCTCTGATAATATTAATAGGACAGCTTATTTAATACGTATTCATTTCAAACCCTCTGTTTATTCTGAAACAGTTTGTTAAACATTTTAAATATCCATACAGTTATTTATTTACTTTACTTCATATTTATTCTGGTGTTTTGTATATTTAACTCAGTATGGGATAATTAATAATTAGATAAGGACTACATTCCCTGAGAACTTGTGTAACTTAACCATTATTCTCGCAGACGGAGCGTCCATCACTTACTGCTGGGGTTCTCCTCTAGCTAGGAAATGTTATTATACATTTCAAGGCAGGAAGCTTTTGAGTTATTTTAGTGCTTGACAAATGTCTGCTTTGAACTCTGAGATGTGTATTGAATATGACAAATGGTTTGAGTCAAATCCTGACATCAGAACTGTAATACAAATGGATGTATTTAGCAATGGTCAAAGCATTGTATATCATAATGAAATATTAATCTATAGGATATATATATATATATATATATGTATATATATATATATATATACTGTATATTATATATATATATATATATATATATATATATATACACTGTATATATATATATATATATATATATATATTAAATGTCACTCAGCAATACCCTGACATGTCATAATACAAATCGTTGTAAAAGGTTCTCTGGGGTCCTTTTTGTTCAGAAATAGCAGACATGCATGGCTTTGCAATTAGGTTTTGCCAATTAGTAGGCCGCCAATTGCAACTGCACACCACACTTCTGAAATTCTTGGCAGTGAAGGGGTTAATTAATTGGTAAGGATAATTCTCACTTCCTTGATCCCTCCCAAACAGTTCTCTCCCCTCCACACTCCTGACTGCCATCTTCGGTACTGGCAGACAGTCTGCCAGTATGAAGTTTCAGTTTTTTTTTTTTTTAAATTAACTTAATTTCTTTCATACAGGTGGTGAGAGTCCATGATTAATTATCAGTTATTTGTAGAGCACCGACAGATTCTGCAGCGCTATAAACATAGGCGTGGTACACAAGGTAATATTTAGAGGGATCAAATGGATAGAGGGCCCTGCTAAGAGTTGCATTGTTGTAGTCCGCTTTTATGAAGGTGATTTGCAAACAGTTAGGCTCTTAGGCTTACATGCTAAGGATGTTCAAGGGGATAGCAAAGGTGGAGAGGAACTGGGGTTAGGAAAGGTTAGTGTAGGTTAGTGAATGGTAGGGTCTTTAGGGAGCACTTGAAGATTTCAATACTAGGGGAGAATCTTGTGGAGCAAGGCATAGAAATCCACAAGATAAGAGCCAGTCTGAAAAAAGTCTTGTAGACGGGAATGTGAGGAAATAACAAGAGAGGAGGAGAGTAGGAGGTCATGAGCAGAGCAAAGGGGATGGGAGGGAGAGTATCTGGAGACTGGAGATATTGGGGGGAGCAGTGCAGTTGAGGGCCTTGTATGTCAGAGTGAGAAATTTGTGTTTAATTCTGGAGGCAAGAGGAAGCCAGTGAAGGTATTGGCACAGAGGTGCAGCACATGAAGAGAGACGTGTAAGGATGACGAGCCTGGCAGAGGCATTCATTATGGATTGTAA
The DNA here is from genome assembly GCF_027579735.1 of Bombina bombina. Classification (NCBI taxonomy): domain Eukaryota; kingdom Metazoa; phylum Chordata; class Amphibia; order Anura; family Bombinatoridae; genus Bombina; species Bombina bombina. Next base: position 1,014,788,709 of record NC_069499.1, on the reverse strand, counting down.
AGGAGCTAGGCGGCAGCTAGGGAGACCAGAGAGGATGGAGTTGCAGTAGTCAAGGCTGGATAGGATGAATCTTAGTTGTGTAAGCAAATGTCTAATTTTACAGATGTTTTTAAGGTGTAAGTGGCAGGATTTGGCCAAGGACTGAATGTGAGGAGTGAAAAAAAGATCTGAGTCAAGTGTGACCTAAAGACATTGGGTATGCAGGGTAGGGGTAATGATGTGGTTATCAACAGTTATATAAAAATGAGGGGTGGAGGTTTTGAAAGAAGGGGGGGGGATAGGGAGCTCGGTTTTGGAGAGATTCATTTTAAGGTAGTGAGAGGACATCAATGATGAGATATGAGAAAGACAGTGGCACAGGTTAGTGAGAAAGGCGATAGGTCTGGTGTAGAGCGGTAGATTTTGGTGTCATTGACATACAAATGATATTGAAACCAGTGGGACTATTAAGGAACCTAATGTTGAACTGCAGATTGAGAAGGGGACCATAACCTCTGATATATTTCAGTAGTAGTTTGGCTGTTTGCTGCTTGTTTGTTAATGGACAAGTGTCTGTTGAATAGTGCCTCCTGCCATGAATTGTTTTTCAAGGCTGCAGTTTTTGAAGCATTTGGCTGCTCTCTCTCTCTTTCAAGCAAGTATTAAAGGTATTTCCTATGAGATTTCTGCCATGGCTGCCCTCAGATGTCACAGGGATTTGTCCTGCAGCCTTCTACTGTGGGATTCTGGTATTTCATACAAGATTTCTTCTGCAATACCCGTATCTGCACTGGATAGACTAACTACTAGATACTGCTGCAGCTGCATGCCTGATAAGCTGGTGAAGGGGTGTTTTTGCAGGTAAGTCCTTTACCTTAGCACACACGCAGCCCAGAGGTGACTCTCCCTGTTTCTCCTATTGACACACATTTTTGCTTATTTTGCAGGTTCCTGCAAACTTTATACTGTTTTAAAACATTACAGATTATACTGAATGCCTTTATTAACTTTCTTGCAGCTCTGTTGAGACTTTTTAGCACCTTTCTGTAATAGGTGTTTGGCCCTTTAAGATATCTGTTGCAATTTTTGCACTTTCTAGTTTTGTAGGGGATGTGTTTTTTATGGGTTTTTTAATGCTTATTTTGCTCACTACAGAAAATGCGTTAGATGCTTGAAACCCCCCCCCCACACACACACACAGACACACATTGTCTCTGTCTTTGCTTCCTGAGTCCTTCAGTATAGATAAGCAGTGAATTGTTCTGGATCTGTAATTCATCCAGTTGATGCATCTAATCATGGATTTAGTTGTTAGAAAGGGGTGAATACTCATGCAAAGTGCTGACAGGGGGGTTAATTTAGCATTTTAAGTCTGCAGTCTGTATTTTTTTTTTGTCTATTAACCCCTTAATGACCGGAACATTTTTAAATTTTCTTACCCTTAATGACAATGGCTATTTTTACATTTCTGTGGTGTTTGTGTTCAGCTGTAATTTTCCTCTTACTCATTTACTGTACCCACACATATTATATACCGTTTTTCTTTCATGTAATTAACAAGAGTCCATGAGCTAGTGACGTATGGGATATACATTCCTACCAGGAGGGGCAAAGTTTCCCAAACCTTAAAATGCCTATAAATACACCCCTCACCACACCCACAAATCAGTTTTACAAACTTTGCCTCCAAGGGAGGTGGTGAAGTAAGTTTGTGCTAGATTCTACGTTGATATGCGCTCCGCAGCAAGTTGGAGCCCGGTTTTCCTCTCAGCGTGCAGTGAATGTCAGAGGGATGTGAAGAGAGTATTGCCTATTGAATGCAGTGATCTCCTTCTACGGGGTCTATTTCATAAGGTTCTCTGTTATCGGTCGTAGAGATTCATCTCTTACCTCCCTTTTCAGATCGACGATATACTCTTATATTTACCATTACCTCTACTGATTCTCGTTTCAGTACTGGTTTGGCTTTCTACAAACATGTAGATGAGTGTCCTGGGGTAAGTAAGTCTTATTTTTTGTGACACTCTAAGCTATGGTTGGGCACTTTATTTATAAAGTTCTAAATATATGTATTCAAACATTAATTTGCCTTGACTCAGAATGTTCAACTTTCCTTATTTTCAGACAGTCAGTTTCATATTTGGGATTATGCATTGAATTATCATATTTTTCTTACCTCAAAAATTTGACTTTTTTCCCTGTGGGCTGTTAGGCTCGCGGGGGCTGAAAATGCTTCATTTTATTGCGTCATTCTTGGCGCGGACTTTTTTGGCGCAAAAATTCTTTTCCGTTTCCGGCGTCATACGTGTCGCCGGAAGTTACGTCATTTTTTTGACGTTATTTTGCGCCAAAAATGTCGGCGTTCCGGATGTGGCGTCATTTTTGGCGCCAAAAGCATTTAGGCGCCAAATAATGTGGGCGTCTTATTTGGCGCTAAAAAATATGGGCGTCGCTTTTGTCTCCACATTATTTCAGTCTCATTTTTCATTTGCTTCTGGTTGCTAGAAGCTTGATATTTGGCATTCTTTCCCATTCCTGAAACTGTCTTATAAGGAATTTGATCTATTTTGCTTTATATGTTGTTTTTTCTCTTACATATTGCAAGATGTCTCACGTTGCATCTGAGCCAGAAGATACTACAGGAAAATCACTGCCTGCTGGATCTACCAAAGCTAAGTGTATCTGCTGTAAATTTTTGGTAGCTATTCCTCCAGCTGTTGTTTGTAATATTTGTCATGACAAACTTGTTAAAGCAGATAATATTTCCTTTAGTAATGTACCATTGCCTGTTGCAGTTCCCTCAACATCTAAGGTGCAGAATGTTCCTGATAACATAAGAGATTTTGTTTCTGAATCCATAAAGAAGGCTTTGTCTGTTATTTCTCCTTCTAGTAAACGTAAAAAGTCTTTTAAATCTTCTCTCTCTACAGATGAATTTTTAAATGAACACCATCATTCTGATTCTTTGGACTCTTCTGATTCAGAGGATTCTATCTCAGAGATTGATGCTGATAAATCTTCATATTTATTTAAGATGGAATTTATTCGCTCTTTACTTAAAGAAGTACTAATTGCTTTAGAAATAGAGGATTCTAGTCCTCTTGATACTAATTCTATACGTTTGGATAAGGTTTTTAAAGCTCCTGCGGTTATTCCAGAAGTTTTTCCTGTTCCTAATGCTATTTCTGCAGTGATTTCCAAAGAATGGGATAAATTGGGTAATTCATTTACTCCTTCTAAACGTTTTAAGCAATTATATCCTGTTCCGCCTGACAGGTTAGAATTTTGGGACAAAATCCCTAAAGTTGATGGGGCTATTTCTACCCTTGCTAAACGTACTACCATTCCTACGTCAGATGGTACCTCGTTTAAGGATCCTTTAGATAGAAAAATTGAATCCTTTCTAAGAAAAGCTTATCTGTGTTCAGGTAATCTTCTTAGACCTGCTATATCATTGGCTGATGTTGCTGCAGCTTCAACTTTTTGGTTGGAAACCCTAGCGCAACAAGTAGCAAATCGTGATTCTCATGATATTATTCTTCTTCTTCAGCATGCTAATAATTTTATCTGTGATGCCATTTTTGATATTATTAGAGTTGATGTTAGGTTTATGTCTCTAGCTATCTTAGCCAGAAGAGCTTTATGGCTTAAGACTTGGAATGCTGATATGGCTTCTAAATCAACTCTACTTTCCATTTCTTTCCAGGGAAACAAATTATTTGGTTCTCAGTTGGATTCTATTATTTCAACTGTTACTGGTGGGAAAGGAACTTTTTTACCACAGGATAAAAAATCTAAAGGTAAAAACAGGGCTAACAATCGTTTTCGTTCCTTTCGTTTCAACAAAGAACAAAAGCCTGATCCTTCGTCCTCAGGAGCAGTTTCAGTTTGGAAACCATCTCCAGTCTGGAATAAATCCAAGCCTGCTAGAAAGGCAAAGCTTGCTTCTAAGTTCACATGAAGGTACGGCCCTCATTCCAGTTCAGCTGGTAGGGGGCAGGTTACGTTTTTTCAAAGAAATTTGGATCAATTCTGTTCACAATCTTTGGATTCAGAGCATTGTTTCAGAAGGGTACAGAATTGGTTTCAAGATGAGACCTCCTGCAAAGAGATTTTTTCTTTCCCGTGTCCCAGTAAATCCAGTGAAAGCTCAAGCATTTCTGAATTGTGTTTCAGATCTAGAGTTGGCTGGAGTAATTATGCCAGTTCCAGTTCCGGAACAGGGGATGGGGTTTTATTCAAATCTCTTCATTGTACCAAAGAAGGAGAATTCCTTCAGACCAGTTCTGGATCTAAAATTATTGAATCGTTATGTAAGGATACCAACGTTCAAGATGGTAACTGTAAGGACTATATTGCCTTTTGTTCAGCAAGGGAATTATATGTCCACAATAGATTTACAGGATGCATATCTGCATATTCCGATTCATCCAGATCATTTTCAGTTCCTGAGATTCTCTTTTCTAGACAAGCATTACCAATTTGTGGCTCTACCGTTTGGCCTTGCTACAGCTCCAAGAATTTTCACAAAGATTCTCGGTGCCCTTCTGTCTGTAATCAGAGAACAGGGTATTGTGGTATTTCCTTATTTGGACGATATCTTGGTACTTGCTCAGTCTTTACATTTAGCAGAGTCTCATACGAATCGACTTGTGTTGTTTCTTCAAGATCATGGTTGGAGGATCAATTTACCAAAAAGTTCCTTGATTCCTCAAACAAGGGTAACCTTTCTGGGTTTCCAGATAGATTCAGTGTCCATGACTCTGTCTTTAACAGACAAGAGACGTCTAAAATTGATTACAGCTTGTCGAAACCTTCAGTCACAATCATTCCCTTCGGTAGCCTTATGCATGGAAATTCTAGGTTTTATGACTGCTGCATCGGACGCGATCCCCTTTGCTCGTTTTCACATGCGACCTCTTCAGCTCTGTATGCTGAACCAATGGTGCAGGGATTACACGAAGATATCTCAATTAATATCTTTAAAACCGATTGTTCGACACTCTCTAACGTGGTGGACAGATCACCATCGTTTAATTCAGGGGGCTTCTTTTGTTCTTCCGACCTGGACTGTAATTTCAACAGATGCAAGTCTTACAGGTTGGGGAGCTGTGTGGGGATCTCTGACGGCACAGGGAGTTTGGGAATCTCAGGAGGTGAGATTACCGATCAATATTTTGGAACTCCGTGCAATTTTCAGAGCTCTTCAGTTTTGGCCTCTTCTGAAGAGAGAATCGTTCATTTGTTTTCAGACAGACAATGTCACAACTGTGGCATACATCAATCATCAAGGAGGGACTCACAGTCCTCTGGCTATGAAAGAAGTATCTCGAATTCTGGTTTGGGCGGAATCCAGCTCCTGTCTAATCTCTGCGGTTCATATCCCAGGTGTAGACAATTGGGAAGCGGATTATCTCAGTCGCCAAACGTTGCATCCGGGCGAATGGTCTCTTCACCCAGAGGTATTTCTTCAGATTGTTCAAATGTGGGGACTTCCAGAGATAGATCTGATGGCCTCTCATCTAAACAAGAAACTTCCCAGGTATCTGTCCAGATCCCGGGATCCTCAGGCGGAGGCAGTGGATGCATTATCACTTCCTTGGAAGTATCATCCTGCCTATATCTTTCCGCCTCTAGTTCTTCTTCCAAGAGTAATCTCCAAGATTCTGAGGGAATGCTCGTTTGTTCTGCTAATAGCTCCGGCATGGCCTCACAGGTTTTGGTATGCGGATCTTGTCCGGATGGCATCTTGCCAACCATGGACTCTTCCGTTAAGACCAGACCTTCTGTCGCAAGGTCCTTTTTTCCATCCGGATCTGAAATCCTTAAACTTAAAGGTATGGAGATTGAACGCTTGATTCTTAGTCAAAGAGGTTTCTCTGACTCTGTGATTGATACTATGTTACAGGCTCGTAAATCTGTATCTAGAGAGATATATTATAGAGTCTGGAAGACTTATATTTCTTGGTGTCTTACTCATCATTTTTCTTGGTATTCTTTTAGAATTCCGAGAATATTACAATTTCTTCAGGATGGTTTAGATAAGGGTTTGTCCGCAAGTTCCTTGAAAGGACAAATCTCTGCTCTTTCTGTTCTTTTTCACAGAAAGATTGCTATTCTTCCTGATATTCATTGTTTTGTACAAGCTTTGGTTCGTATAAAACCTGTCATTAAGTCAATTTCTCCTCCATGGAGTTTGAATTTGGTTCTGGGAGCTCTTCAAGCTCCTCCGTTTGAACCTATGCATTCATTGGACATTAAATTGCTTTCTTGGAAAGTTTTGTTCCTTTTGGCCATCTCTTCTGCCAGAAGAGTTTCTGAATTATCTGCTCTTTCTTGTGAGTCTCCTTTTCTGATTTTTCATCAGGATAAGGCGGTGTTGCGAACTTCTTTTGAATTTTTACCTAAGGTTGTGAATTCCAACAACATTAGTAGAGAAATCGTGGTTCCTTCATTATGTCCTAATCCTAAGAATTCTAAGGAGAAATCGTTACATTCTTTGGATGTTGTTAGAGCTTTGAAATATTATGTTGAAGCTACTAAATCTTTCCGAAAGACTTCTAGTCTATTTGTCATCTTTTCTGGTTCTAGAAAAGGTCAGAAAGCTTCTGCCATTTCTTTGGCATCCTGGTTGAAATCTTTAATTCATCTTGCCTATGTTGAGTCGGGTAAAACTCCGCCTCAGAGGATTACAGCTCATTCTACTAGGTCAGTTTCTACTTCCTGGGCGTTTAGGAATGAAGCTTCAGTTGATCAGATTTGCAAAGCAGCGACTTGGTCCTCTTTGCATACTTTTACTAAATTCTACCATTTTGATGTATTCTCTTCTTCTGAAGCAGTTTTTGGTAGAAAGGTACTTCAGGCAGTGGTTTCGGTTTGAATCTTCTGCTTATGTTTTTCATTAAACTTTATTTTGGGTGTGGATTATTTTCAGCAGGAATTGGCTGTCTTTATTTTATCCCTCCCTCTCTAGTGACTCTTGTGTGGAAAGATCCACATCTTGGGTATTCATTATCCCATACGTCACTAGCTCATGGACTCTTGTTAATTACATGAAAGAAAACATAATTTATGTAAGAACTTACCTGATAAATTCATTTCTTTCATATTAACAAGAGTCCATGAGGCCCACCCTTTTTTGTGGTGGTTATGATTTTTTTGTATAAAGCACAATTATTCCAATTCCTTATTTTATATGCTTCGCACTTTTTTCTTATCACCCCACTTCTTGGCTATTCGTTAAACTGATTTGTGGGTGTGGTGAGGGGTGTATTTATAGGCATTTTAAGGTTTGGGAAACTTTGCCCCTCCTGGTAGGAATGTATATCCCATACGTCACTAGCTCATGGACTCTTGTTAATATGAAAGAAATGAATTTATCAGGTAAGTTCTTACATAAATTATGTTTTCTCGCCATTAAATGGACTTTCTAAATATACCATTATTTTCATTATATCTTATAATTTACTATAAAAAAAATTATAAAATATGAGGAAAAAATGGAAAAAACACACTTTTTCTAACTTTGACCTCCAAAATCTGTTACACATCTACAACCACTAAAAAACACCCATGCTAAATAGTTTCTAAATTTTGTCCTGAGTTTAGAAATACCCAATGTTTACATGTTCTTTGCTTTTTTTGTAAGTTATAGGGCCATAAATACAAGTAGCACTTTGCTATTTCTAAACCACTTTTTTTTCAAAATTAGCGCTAGTTACATTGGAACACTGATATCTGTCAGGAATACCTGAATATCCATTGACATGTATATATTTTTTTTTAGAAGACATCCCAAAGTATTGATCTAGGCCCATTTTGGTATATTTCATGCCACCGTTTCACCGCCAAATGCGATCAAATTAAAAAAAAATGTTCACTTTTTCACACATTTTGTCACAAACTTTAGGTTTCCCACTGAAATTATTTACAAACAGCTTCTGCAATTATGGCACAAATGGTTGAAAATGCTTCTCTGGGATCGCCTTTGTTCAGAAATAGCAGACTTATATGGCTTTGGGGTTGCTTTTTGGTAATTAGAAGGCCGCTAAATGCCGCTGCGCACCACACGTGTTTTATGCCCAGCAGTGAAGGGGTTAATTAGGGAGCTTGTAGGGTTAATTTTAGCTTTAGTTTAGTGTAGTATACAACTCCAAGTATTGATCTAGGCCAATTTTGGTATATTTCATGCCACCATTTCACCGCCAAATGCGAGCAAATAAAAAAAACCTTTACATTTTTCACAATTTTAGGTTTCTCACTGAAATTATTTACAAACAGTTTGTGCAATTATGGCACAAATGGTTGTAAAAGCTTCTCTGGGATCCCCTTTGTTCAGAAATAGCAGACATATATGGCTTTGGCTTTGCTTTTTGTTAATTAGAAGGCCGCTAAATGCTGCAGCGCACAACACGTGAATTATGCCCAGCAGTGAAGGAGTTAATTAGGTAGCTTGTAGGGCGCTGGCAGGGTTAATTTTAGCTTTAGTGTAGAGATCAGCCTCCCACCTGACACATCCCACCCCCTGATCCCTCCCAAACAGCTCTCTTCCCTCCCCCACCCCACAATTGTCCCCGCCATCTTAAGTACTGGCAGAATGTCTGCCAGTACTAAATAAAAGGAGTTTTTTTTATTTTATTTTTTAGAAAAATGTATCCTGCTGTAATGGAGCCCTGCATTAGCCCCCAACCTCCCTGATCCCCCACCAAACAGCTCTATAACCCTCCCTGCTACTTAATTGCCGCCATCTTGGGTACTGGCAGCTGTCTGCCAGTACCCAATTTGCCCCCAAAAATATTTATAAACTTTTGCCCCCAAAAATATTTATAAACTTTTCTGTAGTGTAGCAGCCCCCCCCCTCAATACCCCCAACCCCCCCCCGATCCTTTTATACGTTCACACGCGCGCGCCCCCCCCACGTTCACACGCGCGCGCCCCCCCCACGTTCACACGCGCGCGCCCCCCCACGTTCACACGCGCGCGCCCCCCACGTTCACACGCGCGCACCCCCCACGTGCACGCGCTTGCGCGCGCCCCCACATGCACGCGCGCGCCCGCACGCTGCCGCCTCCTTGCTTCCCTTCGCCCCGGAACACAGCACCATTGTTACCGGTGCAGAGAGGGCCACAGAGTGGCTCTCTCTGCATCGGAGGCTTGTTAAAAGGTATTGCAGGATGCCTCCATATCGAGGCATCACTGCAATACCCTGAGAGCTGCTGGAAGCGATTGCGATCGCTTCCAGCACTCTCTTAAACAACTGACGTACCAGGTACGTCCATTGTCACTAACTGCTAGTTTTTGCAGGACGTACCTGGTACGTCAGTTGTCATTAAGGGGTTAACACAAATTTTTCCATTATCTGTTTTTACAGTTTATTATGGAACAAAAACTATTTTTTGCATGCAATCAGCCATATGTTTTACTTCCTATAATGACTTTTATTCTGTGAATGACACGTTGTTGTTTTCGCTGAATATAAATCCAGTGTGTGTGTAAGGTTCTGAATAGCTCCAAATCCAGCACAGAACTCAGCAATTACACACTGCCAGTAGGGTTATTACACTGTTAATGTGAGTTATGTCATATGTCTAAGGGCTAGATTACAAGTTGATTGCTAAATACCAGCGCATGCTAATGTTTTCTTACCCCCCCCTCCCGCCAACTTTACACCCAAAATACTGCCTAGTGCAGTTTTATTTTATTGAAAAATAAAAATGGTACAACTTAACTACACTGTATTTTGGGTGGGCATATTTATAAAATATACCAGAGATCTGATCTCTGGTTCATTTTATAAGTGCTAATTGATACCTCAAGCTTGCAGTAGCAATAACCATCCACTTGCAATGGCTGGTTATTTATCAAACGTCTACAAATAGGTAATAAATTAGAGCTCCAATTGTCATCTATCCCTAAGTCTTTTATTTATCAAGATTGTTCACTGTTTGTTGTCGTCTTTCTGTTTGATTTGGATTCAGCTCCTTTCTTTTTTGATAACGTTCTATGAGCATTGTTAATGGTAATCAGTGTTTAGGGGATCTTAATTGTTCCTTATCAGGTTTTTATATTTGTGCAGGCTAGAGACATTATAAGACTCTAGCCTAATGTGTTTATTGATGGTGGAATTATGCAGAATAAACTTCAGAAGATGTGTCTGTCCTGGAATCCTGCTGCTTTTCCATCAGTAGCTCACTGCATTTGCAAACCTTTTTTTGTTTAGGCACAATCAGTTTTTAGAGATTATCTGCAATTGGTTTACCAGTCTGGTTTGTCTGTTTTTTGTGGTTTGTAAGGAGTGTGGTGTCCTCTAGAGGCTAGGTTACCAGTTATTGTTTTAGAACTTTGTGCAGTTCTTCAAGCTTTTTTTAATCATGGTCCCTCTTTTAATGTGGGGGGAAGTTATCTTTGTGTTTTTTTGTAGGCCTCATTGGCCTCTTCATCAGCGGTAAGACCTCTTATCATAAGGTCAGTTTTTCCATCTGGATCTCGAGTTTCTGAACGTGATGGCATGGAAGTTGATATCTTGATCCTTTAGATTTAGGGTTTCTCTGATTCTATGATTGAAACCCTGATTCGAGCTTGTAAACCTGTAACTAAGAAAATCTGGAAGGCTTTTTATTTTATGGTGTTTTAATCATGTTTTTTTGCCTTACATTCTTTTAGAATTCGTAGTATTCTGCCGGTTTTATTTGCAGGATGGTCTAGATAAGGTTCTGTCAGTTCTCTAAAGGGGCAGTTTTTCTTAATTTTCAGTTTTGTTCCACAGAAAGATTACTAATCTTACTGATGTTCATTATTTTGTTCAGGTTCATATTAATCCGTATCATCAAGCCTATTTCTCCTCAATAGAATCTTTTTCTGATGTTAAGGGTATTGCAGGCTCCTCCCTTCTAAACCTATGCACAGAGTGGTCATTTATCTACTTTCTTGGAAAGTGTTGTTTCTTTTGGCTATTCGTTCTGCTAGAAGAGTTTGAGTTATCTGCTCTTTTTTGTGATCCTCCTTATCTGATGTTTCATCAAGATAAGGCTCTTTTTTTGGTCTTCATTTTCTTTTCTTTCCTAAGGTGTTTTTTTCAGGCAACTTTAGCTGAGAGATTGTTGTTCCTTCTTGATGTCCTTATTCTAGGTTTGCTTCTAAAAGATCTTTGCATTACTTTGATATTGTTTGGGCACTTGACTATTTTCATTGCTGCTACTAGAATTTTAGAGAAACATTTTTACTTTATTCTTATTCTGCTGTTTTTAGCCTTTTTTTTTTTTTTTTTTAGCTTTTAGCTGTTTTAGCCTTTTGGTTAAAACTTTAGTTTTCAAAGCTTTTTTGCAGGCAGATCAGCCTCTGCTGCAACGGATTGCAATTTCTTGGACTTTCAAAAATACGGCTTAATTTGATCTAAATTGCTTGGCAGCTATTTAGTCTTCTTTGTTTGTTTTTACAAACTCTCCATTTTGAGCAGCCTTTGGTAGAAAGTTTCTTCAGGTAGTTGTCCGTTTGATTTTGTGTGTGTGTGTGTGGGTGTGTATATATATATATATATATATATATATATATATATATATATATATATATATATATATATATCATTAAAAGAGAGAATATATTTATTTGTGGTTGAGGATTTAATATCTACGTGAAAAAGATGTTTTTTTAATTTCTCCCTTTCTGTTATTACTCGTGGACTCACAGCTTGGGTATTAGTTACCATGAGTAATGGAGATCATGGACTCTCACCACCTGTATTAAAGAAAACATAATTTATACTTACTGTAGCATAGCATCCCTTCCTTCTCTTTCTCTCTCATCAACACTTTATTTTCCGTAGTTAGGTTCCAACAATCCCTCTCCCCTTCACCGTTGTGCTGCCCACCCACCTCCATCCCTCACGATTCTCCCACCGACACAAACGGAGATCGTTACAGACAGTGGCACAGACCGTGTCACTGTCTGTAATGATCAGGCAGTCTGTACCGATCCTGCTTTACCATATGAAGGCAGATGCCTGCTTCCCAGGAAGAGCAAGTCTCAGTTTTCACTTGACAACCGGGACTGATGGAGCTTCCTGAAGGTCGGACGTAGATCTACGTTATGCGGTATAATGGGCTTTAAACATTTTTTTTTACAGTGTACTGTCCCTTTAATGCTACTGATACCTTTTGAATGTCATGTGTGGTAACCTTACAGACCCAGGCCCATAAAACTTGTATCTAGTAAAACATTTTGGCTTTGAGTACAAGTGGAGCAGTATTGATTGCACAGGGTGCACTATCAATATTGTAGACCAAAGCTAAAATTAGCACAGAGTCCATGGTAAAACAGAATGTGATGTCAATTTTGTTTTTCAATATAAAGGTATCATTGTTTGCAGCCAATATGCACTAAATGTGTTTTCTTAATGGCTTATGATTTACTTTTGTTTTCTTCCCATTCCCTGTCTTTATATTCTGTAATTGCTGTTAGTGTTTTTTGTGGATAGAATCACTTCTTGCACATTTTGCACTGGATTTGGGATAGTGTGTTGCTTGTCGTTAGTTTTTTTTTTTTTTTAAATAAATACCTTAGTAGTTCAGTAATGGTACTGTGAAACATTTCTTTGGAAACATCCAAAAAGCATATAATGTCTACAGCACCAATTTCACATAAAATTAATCCTTTATTGGATTGTCTTAAAAAAACAAATCATGCAATGATTCGGGTGCATCCACCTTTAATTATGCATAACATATTGCAACTATGGCTTTTTTATTCTGGAAGTTACTGGTATATTTTCCAAACACACCTGTGTACATAGTCTTATTCATTGATATATATTGCCACCATGTGGTCAAACTTCCACATTACATTATTTTAAAACTTTATTTAGGTAAATTACCTTTCCTTCATAAGATAGGGAGAGTCCACGGCTTCATTCCTTACTGTTGGGAAATACAACACCTGGCCACCAGGAGGAGGCAAAGACACCCCAGCCAAAGGCTTAAATATCCCACTTCCTAATTACCCCAGTCATTCTTTGCCTTTCGTCACGTTAGGAAGTGGCAGAGAAGTGGCAGAAGATTCTGAGAGAGTCCTGAATAAGGGGTATCTGCCCTTTGAGATAGGGCTGGAGTTTTAAGTAGTCATGTCAACCTCTCAGTGAGAGTATTGATGGAAGTTAGAGTCTGGAGATTCAGGGAAAGTTTTTTCTGAAAAACCTTCCAGACTAATGCTAACAGCTCCTAAGCAATCAGTGTTGACGAGGTTCACTGTCTGCTTTCTCTCACTCAAGTCCATGTCAGGAGCGCTGCTGTAAGACTGTCCCACTTGAGAGGCTGTGTTCTGTTCCACAGCATGGATCCTGTAGGTAAGATCGTTTTAATTTTTACACATAAAACGCTATAACAGGGTCACAGTGTAGCTCATTTATACCTTGATAGGATCCAGGGTTAATATCCTCTGAAGGGGGTTTATTGAACAGTTGGGGTTAATTAATCAGTGTATTAATTATTTACATGCTGCTTTGTGTGATTTTTTTTCCTGGGCTGATAGACTGTGTGTTTTTGGCTGGAACAAACAGTTTTTACTTTTAAGTTTCACTTTCGTTTTTGAAAGTGTTGCACAGCTTCTATTACTTGCTGTACTTGTAATAACAGGGGAAGTACTGTTTTGCACTCCATGTCACCGGGTGCGGTCTATGTTAATTTCCTCCATTCTGGCTGAGACTTGAACCTGAGGAGAGCGTTTTCTCTGTTAACTGTCTGGGTCTAGGAGGTGGTGAGTGCTGCAGCCATTGGGAGTATAAAGGTGCATTTTTCTCTAATAAAAATCGTTTTTATTTGTGTCCTTCTGTGGGTATCACCTGAGCTATGGAGGACTCTGACATGTTAGAAGGTACTCCTTCTGTACTAAATCATATCTGTTTATATTGTAAGGAGGCCATGGTTTTCCTGCCCACTCAATTATGTTCCACATGCCTTAACACAGTTATAAAGTCTAAGAAGAGAGACAGGCCTGCTAAGGCTCTTAGTCCCTCTGAACCGTCTACCTCTCAGGACTCGGCGTCCCGTGAGATTACTACCCTTACTACATTATCCAATCCACATGCAGTTCCCCGTAGCACATCTAATTCTCCATCCGGAGGGGGCCTTCTTCCTGCGGACTTTGCCGCGCAGTTACAAATGGCTGTGTCTGCGGCCCCTTGGTGCATTACCTTGCTCTAACAAACACAAGAGAAAGGTTAAATATAGCTCTCCTGACCTGGAGTCATCTAAATATTTATCGGATTTAGCTATTATGTCCCAGTTATCCGATGATGAGTTAACCTATGTAGTTTCAGAGGGTGAACTTTCTAGGTCGGAGTCCCTAGCGTCTTAGCCTCCTGCTGCGGAGGAACCGTCCTTTAGATTTAAAATTGACCACTTGCGTTTTTTATTAAAGGAGGTTCTGTCTACGCTAGAGGTTCCAGAGGGCGCGCTGCCTGAAGAACCTATGATACCTAAATTAGACAGAGTTTACGAAGACAGGAAAGTTCCTTTGACTTTTCCTGTGCCGGTTAAGATGGCGAACATTATTAAGGACGAATGGGACAAAATTGGTTCTTCCTTTTTCACCTCGTCTACTTTTTAAAAGTTGTTTCCCGTCCTGGACTCTCAACTGGATTTGTGGGGCTCCATTCCTAAGGTGGATGGTGCTGTCTCTACGCTCGCTAAACATATTACTATACCTCTTAAGGATAGTTCTTCGTTCAGAGAGTCGATGGATAAGAAAATGGAAACCTTTCTGAGAAAGATGTTTCAACATGCAGGATTTTTGTTTCAACAGACGGCTGCAGTTGCCGCTGTTGCCGGGGTTGCCGGAGCGGCTACCTACTGGTGCGACTCTTTGTCAGAACTCATTGAGGTGGAGTCTCACTTCGAGGATATTCGAGACAGAATTTCAAGTTAGTAAAACAGTTACTTGGCGTATCTACCACAAGGTGTGGAGAACCTACTTATTCTGGTGTGAAACCGTGTTTTTTCCTTGCACAGAATTAAGGTTGCCAGGATCTTATCTTTTCTCCAGGATGGGCTGGAGAAGGGCCTTTCTGCTAGTTCCCTGAGGGGACAGATTTCGGTCCTGTCGGTTTTATTTCACAAGAGACTGGCTGAGCTTCCAGACGTGCAGTCCTTTTGTTAAGGTTTTTCGGGTTTTGCAACAGGTTCCGTGTGAGCCTCTGCATTCCATTGACATTGTAAATTGTTATCTTGGAAGGTTCTCTTTTTATTGATTATGCCTCTGCGCGCAGAGTTTCTGAGATATCTGCTTTCTTTTTTATGACACGATGAGTCCATGGATCATCTTAATTACTAATGGGATATTCACCTCCTGGTCAGCAGGAGGAGGCAAAGAGCACCACAGCAGAGCTGTTAAATAGCTCCTCCCTCCCACTCCAGTCATTGTCTTTGCCTACGTTAGTGATAGGAAGAGGTAAAGTGAGGTGTTAGTATAGATTCTTCAATCAAGAGTTTATTATTTTTAAAGTAGTGCCAGAGAGTGCTACTTTGTCCTGGGGTGTAGCCGTAGTCCATGTCAGTCTCTACAGTAGAGCTTTTGGTGGCTTTAGAGCAATGGGAACTTGTGGGACATAATTCTCACTGCGCCTCCCATATACTGATGCTGCCCTAACCCTGAAAAATCTGAGGTCCATGTAAGGAATAGGCCCTCGCAAACCTGGGAACTGACGGTGTTTTTTCCGGATTTAGGCCTTATTAACTATCCGGCTTTCACAATAAAGGGTTAAGTGCTCCTTTCTTTGTGGGGCAAACTTAGCTGCATAAATTGAATCATATAAAAAAATTTAAACGATTGGTGTATTTTAAAGCAGTTTTGCAGAACGTGTATGCTTTTTTTCTCTTAAAGGCGCAGTACCGTTTTTTAAGATTATTTTTCCACTAAATAAAATGTTTTCAAGCTTGTTTGTGGTCATTACTAGCCTGTTCAACATGTCTGACATTGAGGAAAGCCAATGTTCAATGTGTTTGGAAGCCATTGTGGAACCCCCACTTAAAATGTGTCCCTCATGCACTGAAAGGGCAATAAATTGCAAAGAACATATTTTAGCTAATAAAAGTATGTTGCAGGATGATTCTCAGTCAGAAGGGAATCGGGTTATGCCATCTAATTCTCCCCAAGTGTCACAACCATTAACGCCCGCACAAGCGACGCCAAGTACTTCTAGTGCGTCTAATTCTTTCACCCTGCAAGATATGGCCGCAGTTATGAATACTACCCTCACAGAGGTTTTATCTAAGCTGCCTGGGTTGCAGGGGAAGCGCAGTAGGTCTGGTGTGAGAGTAAATGCTGAGCCCTCTGACGCTTTATTAGCCATATACGATGTACCCTCACAATGTTCTGAGTTGGGGGTGAGGGATTTGCTGTCTGAGGGAGAGATTTCTGATTCAGGAAAGATGTTACCTCAGACAGACTCAGATATGACGGCTTCTAAATTTAAACTAGAACACCTCCGCTTGTTGCTCAGGGAGGTTTTAGCGACTCTGGATGATTGTGACCCTATTGTAGTTCCTGAGAAATTGTGTAAAATGGACAGATATCTAGAGGTTCCTGCCTACACTAATGTTTTTCCGGTCCCTACGAGGATTTCGGACATTGTTGCTAAGGAGTGGGATAGACCAGGTATTCCCTTTTCTCTCCCTCCTACTTTTAAGAAAATGTTTCCCATATCAGACACCATGCGGGATTTGTGGCAGACGGTCCCTAAGGTGGAGGGAGCTATTTCTACCCTTTCTAAGCGTACAACTATACCTATTGAGGACAGTTGTGCTTTCAAAGATCCTATGGATAAAAAATTAGAGGGTCTCCTAAAGAAAATATTCATCAGGGTTTTCTTCTGCAACCTATAGCGTGCATTGTTCCTGTAACTACTGCAGCTGCTTTTTGGTTCGAGGCTCTAGAGGAGGCTCTTCAGGTTGAGACCCCATTAGATGATATTCTGGATAGAATTAGGGCTCTCAAGCTAGCTAATTCTTTCATTACAGATGCCGCTTTTCAACTGGCTAAATTAGCGGCAAAGAATTCTGGTTTTGCCATTTTAGCGCATAGAGCGTTATGGCTTAAGTCCTGGTCTGCTGACGTGTCATCAAAATCTAAGCTTTTAGCCATCCCTTTCAAGGGTAAGACCCTATTCGGGCCTGAACTGAAAGAGATCATTTCAGACATCACTGGAGGAAAAGGCCATGCCCTTCCTCAGGATAAGACAAATAAGATGAGGACCAAACAAAATAATTTTCGTTCCTTTCGAAACTTTAAAGGTGGTCCCTCTTCCTCCTCCCCTGCTGCAAAGCAGGAGGGGAATTTTGCTCAATCCAAGTCAGTCTGGAGACCTAACCAGACTTGGAACAAAGGTAAACAGGCCAAGAAGCCCGTTGCTGCCACCAAGACAGCATGAAGGGGCAGCTCCCGATCCGGGGCCGGATCTAGTAGGGGCAGACTTTCTCTCTTTGCTCAGGCTTGGCCAAGAGACATTCAGGACTCCTGGGCTTTAGAAATTGTGTCCCAGGGGTATCTTCTAGACTTCAAAGATTCCCCTCCAAGGGGGAGATTCCATCTTTCTCGATTGTCTGTAAACCAGACAAAAAGAGAGGCATTTGTACGCTGTGTAGAAGACCTATATACCATGGGAGTAATCTGCTCAGTTCCAAAAACAGAACAGGGGCAGGGGTTTTACTCCAATCTGTGGTTCCCAAAAAAGAGGGAACCTTCAGACCAATTTTAGATCTCGAGATCCTAAACAAATTCCTCAGAGTCCCATCCTTCAAGATGGAGACCATTCTGGACAAGCATTACCAGTTTGTGGCTCTTCCCTTCGGGTTGGCCACAGCTCCCAGAATTTTCACAAAGGTGCTAGGGTCCCTTCTGGCGGTCCTAAGGCCGCGGGGCATAGCAGTGGCGTCTTATCTGGACGATATCTTAATTCAGGCGTCAACTTACCAACTAGCCAAATCTCACACGGACATCGTGTTGGCTTTTCTAAGATCTCACGGGTGGAAGGTGAACATAAAAAAGAGTTCACTTACCCCTCTCACAAGAGTTCCTTTCCTGGGAACTCTGGTAGATTCGGTAGACATGAAAATTTTTCTGACGGAGGTCAGGAAATCAAAGATTTTAACCACTTGCTGAGCTCTTCATTCCATTCTTCGCCCGTCAGTGGCTCAGTGTATGGAGGTAATTGGACTAATGGTAGCGGCAATGGACATAGTTCCGTTTGCTCGCTTGCATCTCAGACCACTGCAACTATGCATGCTCAAACAGTGGAATGGGGATTATGCAAATTTTTCTCCTCAGATAAATCTGGATCAAGAGACCAGAGACTCTCTTCTTTGGTGGTTGTCTCAGGATCATCTGTCCCAGGGAATGTGTTTCCGCAGGCCAGCATGGGTCATAGTGACGACGGACGCCAGCCTATTGGGCTGGGGTGCAGTCTGGAATTCCCTGAAAGCACAGGGAGTGTGGACTCAGGAGGAGGCTCTCCTCCCGATAAATATTCTAGAACTGAGAGCGATATTCAACGCGCTTCAAGCATGGCCTCAGCTGACTTCGGTCAGATTCATAAGATTCCAGTCGGACAATATCACGACTGTAGCATATATCAATCATCAGGGGGGGAACAAAGAGTTCTCTAGCGATGATAGAGGTTACAAAAATAATTTGATGGGCAGAGACTCACTCTTGCCATCTATCAGCAATCTATATCCCAGGAGTGGAGAACTGGGAAGCGGATTTTCTAAGTCGTCAGACTTTTCATCCGGGGGAGTGGGAACTCTATCCGGAGGTGTTGCACAATTGATTCATCAATGGTGCACGCCAGAATTGGATCTGATGGCGTCTCGTCAGAACGCCAAACTTCCTTGTTACGAGTCCAGATCAAGGGATCCTCAAGCAGTACTGATAGATGCTCTAGCAGTACCTTGGTCGTTCAACCTGGCTTATGTGTTTCCACCATTTCCTCTCCTCCCTCATCTGATTGCCAGAATCAAACAGGAGAGAGCTTCTTGGTATGCAGACCTGGTGGACATGTCATCTCTACCACCATGGACACTACCACTGAGACGGGACCTTCTCATTCAAGGTCCGTTCCAGCATCCAAATCTAGTTTCTCTGAGGCTGACTGCCTGGAGATTGAACGCTTGATTTTATCCAAGCGGGGATTCTCTGAGTCGGTCATAGATACCTTGATTCAGGCTTGAAAGCCTGTCACTAGGAAGATTTATCATAAGATATGGCGTAAATATCTTTATTGGTGTGAATCCAAAGGCTACTCATGGAATAAGATCAGGATTCCTAGGATTTTGTCCTTTCTCCAAGAAGGATTGGAGAAGGGGTTATCAGCTAGTTCCCTAAAGGGACAGATATCTGCTTTGTCAATTTTACTGCACAAGCGTCTGGCAGATGTTGCTCCGCCATGGAGTTTGAATTTAGTTCTTAAAGTTCTTCAAGGGGTTCTGTTCGAACCTATGCATTCCATAGATATTAAGCTTCTATCTTGGAAAGTTCTGTTTTTAGTTGCTATCTCTTCGGCTCGAAGAGTTTCTGAACTATCTGCATTGCAATGCGACTTGCCTTATCTTGTTTTTCATTCTAAGGTGATTTTGCGTACCAAACCTGGATTTCTTCCTAAGGTTGTTACTAATAAGAATATTAATCAGGAAATTGTTGTTCCTTCCCTGTGTCCTAATCCTTCCTCTAAGAAGGAGCGTCTGTTGCACAACTTGGACGTGGTTCGTGCTTTGAAGTTTTACTTGCAAGCGACCAAAGATTTCCGTCAAACATCTTCGCTGTTTGTTGTCTATTCTGGAAAGCATAGAGGTCAAAAAGCTACGGCTACCTCTCTTTCTTTTTGGCTGAAAAGCATCATCCGTTTGGCATACGAGACTGCTGGACAGCAGCCTCCTGAAAGAATTACAGCTCACTCTACTAGAGCGGTGGCTTCCACATGGGCTTTTAAAAATTATGCTTCTGTTGAACAGATTTGTAAGGCTGCGACCTGTCATTTTAAGACAGATTATATTTTTTTGATTTAAACTTCAGTCAGCTCTGCACCTTTTAGTTTCTCCTTTTTCTTCCTGTACCTTCGGTCGAATGACTGGGGGGTGGAGCTAAGGGAGGAGCTATATAGACAGCTCTGCTGTGGTGCTCTTTGCTACTTCCTGTTAGCAGGAAGATAATATCCCACAAGTAAAGGATGAATCAGTGGACTCGTCGTACCATAGAAGAAATTAATTTATCAGATAAGCATAAATTTACTTTTTTAGCTATTCCTTACAAGGGGCAGACCTTGTTTGGACCTGGCCTGTCGGAGATTATCTCCGATATCACGGGAGGTAAGGATCTCCTTCCCCCTCAGGATACGGGAAAAGGCCTTCAAGGGTAATTATTCCTCTACTGCCTCCAAACAGGAATGGACTAAACCTGCATGGAGATCCTATCAATCTGGGAATAAGGACAAAAAGCCTGCTGTTGAATCAAGGACAGTGCCCCCGATCCAGGACCGGATCTTGTAGGGGGCAGACTTCCTTCTTCGCTCAGGCTTGGGTTTGAGAGGTTCAGGATCCCTGGGCAATAGAGATAGTGTCCCAGGGATACAGGTTAGAGTGCAATAGTTTTCCTCCCAGAGGCAGGTTTCTGTTTTTAGGATTGTCTGCAGACCAGACACAAAGAGAGGCGTTCTTACTCTGTGTAAGAGACCTTTCCAACCTGGGAGTGATCATTTCTGTTCCGGTGCAAAAACAGGGTTGGGGATTTTATTCCTATCTATCATGGTTCCCAAAAAGAGGGACCTTCATGCCAATTTTAGATCTCAAGAGTCTAATCAAATTTTTTAAAGAGTACCGTCCTTCTAGATGGAAACTGTCGTTCCATTCTCCCTTTGATCCAAGAGGGTCAATTCATGACAATAAGTGGATTAAAGATGCGTACCTGCATGTTCCCATTTACAGGGATCATCACAAGTTCCTAAGGTTTGTTTTTCTGTACAAACACGTCCAGTTTGTGGCTCTTTCCTTCGGTCTTGCCACAACTCCCAGAATTTTCATAAGGGTTTTGGGATTACTGTTTGCTGTGCTTCGGTTAAGCATGCTCAAGCATTGGAACGGAGATTATGCTGACTTGTCTCCTCAAATATTACTGGAGCAGGTGACAAGGGATTTTCTTTATTAGTGGTTGTCTCTGGATCATTTCTCCCAGGGAACCTGCTTTCGCAGGCCATCTTGGGTGATTGTGACAACAGATGCCAGCCTTATAAGATAGGGAGCAGTCTCAAAGGGGCTCCCTAACGGGCTCAGAGAGTTTGGACTTAGTCAGTCTGTCCTACCTATAAACATTCTGGAGCTGGGAGCAATCTTCAAGACTCTTATGGCCTGGCCCAGTCAGCTTCGGTCCTGTTTCTCAGGTTTCAATCGGAAAATATACCTTCAGTGGTTTTCATCAATCATCAGGGAGGAACGAGGAGTTCCTTAGCGATGACAGAGGTAACCGAAAATAATTCTGTGGGCGGAGGTCCATTATTGTTACCTGTCGGCGACCCTTATCCGAGGGGTGGACTACTGGGAGGCGGACTTCCTGAGCAGGCAGACCTTTCATCCAGGGGAGTGGGAACTCCATCCGGAAGTGTTCTCCAGCCCGATTCTCAGGTGGGTTCAGCCGGAATTAGATCTCTTGGCATCCCATCAGAATACCAAGCTCCCGAGATAAGGGTCGAGGTCTGGGGATTCCCAGGCGTAACTGTTAGATACTCCGTTTGCAATTCTTCCTCGAGTCATTGCTCGAATCAAGCAGGTGAGGGCATCCATGCTCCTCATTGCTCCTGCTTGGCCTCGCAGGATTTAGTATGCAGATCTGGTGGACATGTCTTCTCTGCCGCCTATGTGACTTTAGTTGAGGAAGGACCTTCTAATTCAAGGGCCCTTCCTTCACCCTCATCTAGTTTTTCTGTAGCCGATTGCTTGGAGATTGAACGCTTAATGGTAGCCAAGCGGGGTTTTTCTGGCTCGGTCATAGAGACAATGATTTAGGCTTGTAAGCCTGTATCTAGAAAGTAGATATGGCGTTCATATCTCTATTGGGGTGAATCCAAGAGCTACTCATGGAGTAGAGTTAGGATCCCTAGAATTTTGTCTTTTCTCCAAGACGGCTTGGAGACAGGTTTATAGTTTCCTGAAGGGTCAAATCTGGGTCTTCTCTCTTTTTTGTTGCCCACACGTCTGGCGGAGGTTCCAGATGTGCAATAATATTTGTCAGGCCTTGGTCGGGATCAGGCCTGTGTTCAAACCAGTTTCTCCTCCATGGAGTCTTAATTTAGTTCTCAAAGTTCTTCAAGGGGCTCCTTTTGGGTCTATGCTTTTCCTAGATATTACGTTGTTATCTTGGAAAGTTTTTTTTCTGGTTGCTCTTTCTTCTGCTCGGAGAGCGTCAGGACTCTCGGCATTACAGTATGAGTCTCCTTACCTTATTTTTCATTCAGATAAGGTTGTTTTACGTTCTACTTTAGGATTTTTTCCTAAGGCTGTTTCTGATCGGAATATTAATCAGAAGATCCCAGTGGCAGAACTTTTTTTCACTTTCTGCGATGAGATTTTTTTAGTGAAAAATTTTCTGCAGGTCATTTTTAAATCAAATTCAATTTTAAAATTAGGCAGTTACACTAAAGCACCAGATCAACTGTAACGTGTTAGTTAAATGGAGAATAAAGCAATATTTAAAGTTTTATAATATAGTGCAGTAGTTGAAAATTACATTGGAAATTAGCTGCAGACATAGTCTAACATAGAAGTAGTAATAAAAAAGGTGCATTGCTCATACAAATGTCTTACACTCAGATATCAAAACAGCTTTGTAGACTGTTAAAGGCTAGGGTATGGGCTTGAAACAATCTCTGAGAGCCAGTCAATCAATGCACTAATGCTTTGCAGTGCTACTGCTTATTTCACTGTTCACTTAAAACAGCACTTTGCTCTGGATAAACTGTGATAAGGAAAACTTACACAGACAGTGCAGCCAGAGAACAGCTCTGTTTGAAGAGAACAGCCTAATGTGGAGCAGCGCTGAAAAGTTAAATCGCTAACAATTCCTGCATGTATCCTGTTCTTTCTGCAGACATGCTGCATTTTCTGCGATGACATCTCAGATCACTGCATGTTCTGCCTTGGGGCAGAAGATTATGTTTTTTTCTTTGTGTCCTAATCCTTCTTCTCAGAAGGAATGACTTCTGTACAATTTGGACGTGATCCATGTTTTAAAGTTTTACCTGCAGTTGACTAAGGCTTTTCGTCAGTCCTCTTTTTGTTGTTGGTTTTCTCAGGAAAAGGGACAGAAATCTACGGCTACTTCTCTTTCTTTTTGGCTGAAGAGTATATTACATTTTTGCATATGAAACTGCTGGACAGCAGTCTCCAGAGAGAGTTACGACTTATTCCACAAGGGCTGTTACTTCCTCATGGGCATTCAAGAATGTGGCTTCTGTGGAACAGATTTGCATGGCTGCAACTTGGTCCTTTCTTCACACTTTTTCAAAATTTTACAAATTTGATACTTTGCCTCGGCCAAGGCTGTTTTTGAGAGAAAGGTTCTTCAAGCAGTGGTGCCTTCCGTTTAGGTTCCCTGTCTTGTCCCTCCCTTATCATCTGTGTTCTCTAGCTTTGGTATTGTATCCCACAAGTAAGGATGAAATACGTGGACTCATTGTGTCTTTAAAAAGAAAAGAAAATTTATGCTTACCTGATAAATTTGTTTCTTTTTAGACACAATGAGTCCACGGCCCGCCCTGTTCTTTTAAGACAGGCTGTTATTTTTTGTAAACTTCAGATACCTCTGCACCTTGGCTTTTCCTTTCTCTTCCTAACTTTGGTCGAATGACTGGAGTGGGAGGGAGGGGAGGAGCTATTTATCAGCTCTGCTGTGGTGCTCTTTGCCTCCTTCTGCTGACCAGGAGGTGAATATCCCACAAGTAAGGATGAAATCCGTGGACTCATCGTGTCTAAAAAGAAACAAATTTATCAGGTAAGCATAACTTTTATTTTTTTATTTTTAAAGTAGTGCAAGATTGTGCTGCTTTGTCCTAGGGTGTAGCTTTAGTCCATATCAGTCTCTTCAGTAGAGCTCTTGGTTGCTTTAGAGCAATGGGAACTGGTGGGACATAATTCTCACTGCGCCTCCCATACATTATGCTGCCCTTATCCTGATGGCCTAAGTAAGATAACTCAGGCTTTATCTTTATCCACAGGGTTATGGGAGGGAGAGGACCGCCTAAACCTGCTGAGCTGCCCTGCTGTCGGGCAGATTTTAAAGGTAAGTGCTTTTTTTTATTCTGGGTCTGAAGGAAGAAAAATTCAGGACAGAAAAAGTATGGCACTTTAGTGGGACATATATCTCCTATTTATATATGTAAAGGGGATCCTGTGACAAGATAGTTTTAGCAGGCACTGGGGCTGAGGAGAGTGGCTTATCTGGGGGCTTAATGAAGAGTATGTCATTCCTTGGACCGGGCTGAACAGGGCTCAGGAGGGGTGTCTGCTTGGTGTACTAACATCAAAGACATCATGAGGAGTTGCTCTGCATTTCATATGGTATTTCTATTTGCCCCCAGGCTTACTATGAAGGGTTCAGTTTTCTCCCGGTGGCCTATCTTTAAAAATATTATGGCGATTGGGAGATAGTGAGTGGCAACGCCCACAATGGGCGGGGTTATATTCAACGCCTTTTGTGAGCGGCGCAAAGTTAACCTGGGCTCCTTTCTTATGTTAATCTATATGACAGTTGCAAGGATGGCTATAACGCCCACAAGGGGCGGAGCTATATAGCGCTACAGCAATTGCGCTCCGGATCTGTAGAGGTTCATGAGGTGTTCAATGTGAATGAGCTGTATGTCATTTAATTATCGGCACCTCAGCAAGTTATTCACAGAGGTGTAAGCGGCATTATGCAGTTCCGGATAGCGCTACAGCAAATGCGCTTTGGATCTGTAGAGGCTCATGATGTATTAAATGTGAATGAGCTGTATGTCATTTACGTATCGGCACCTCAGCAAGTTATTGACTGAGGTGTAAGCGGGCACTTTGTTATTTTGCTCGTTAATCTTGCTTATTTCTCACTGACAAAATAAAATGTTGCTGTTTAAAATTTAAGGTGACAGTAACGTTTTGTTATCTGATAATTATTATAAGAATCTCTACTGTTTATTTGTTTAATTCATGTTTGTGACTTTGAAAGTGCACACAAGGAATAAAGTTGCTTTTAAAACATTTAAAGAGAGAGTAAAATTTTTATTGAAAATGTTTTGTTTAAATTCTGAAACTACTCCTTCAAAGGCATTGGCTGCTTAGGAGTCTGTTGACTATGGACAATCTATGCCACAAATTTCTCCTATAGTGTCCCACAAACTTTTATGGCCCACATGCAGTGCCCTGCGCTTCCTCTCACACTCCACCTGGAGTTGCTCTGCATTTCATACATTAGAAATGTTTTCTACCTCATGGGAAAAACATATAAGGGAATTATTTTCATTCATTTAGAAAATGGAAAATTGATTGATTCAATAGTTGCTATTGCGAATGGTTTTTCCCTGTTACCTGAAAGAGGAAGATAATTCGGGATTATCTGAGAGAGAATTATCAGACTCAGATGGAATAATGTTTTTATTTGATGCTGAGGTTGTTTTATTCCCTGAAGTTTACAGTGGATGATACTTCGGTAATAGATAAGGGAAACATCTCAGACTTTGTCTGGGTAATTCTTTTGTCTTATATTAAAGTGGTTTTCTGGATCACCTCCGTTTGCTACCTAAGGAGGTTTTAGTTACCCTGAAGGGCTCCGGTATGACTGGCCCTTTTTTCTCTATCTCCTATATTTGAAAAGTTGTTTCCCATAGCCAACGCGGGTAAGGAGGCTTGGCAAACAGTCCCCAAGGGTGATGGAACTGTTTTTCCATCTTAGCTAAGAGAACTACTATACCCATAGAGGATAGTTGTGCTTTCAAGAATGGAATGGAGATCTAAAGATTAGTGGGGTTAATAAAAAAAGAATGTACACCAGGGCTTACAATGGCAGCCAGCTGTGTGCATTGCTACCATCACTAGTGCGGCAACATATTGGTCTGATGCTATTAGGAAAGAGACTACCCTGGATGAAATCCAGGATAGGATAAAAGCTCTTAAATTGGCTAATTCCTTTATTACGGATGCTTACCTTCAAGTTATCAATCTAGGAGCATAGATTTCAGGTTTCTCGGTTCTAGCTCGCAGAGCCTTATGAGTAAAACCTTGGTCTGCGGATGTATCCTCTAAGTCTAAGCTTTTAGCGATTCCTTACAAGGGAAGGACCTTGTTTGGACCTGGCTTGACGGAAATTATCTCTGAGATTACGGGAGGTAAGGGCCATTTTCTCCCTCAGGATAAGAGAAACAACCAAAAGGGACGACAATTTTCGTTCTTTTCGAAATTTCAAGGGAATTTCTTCCGTTTCCTCCTCCAAGCAGGATCAGTCTAAACCTTCCTGGAGACCCGATCAGTCTTGACATAAGGGAAAATAATCCAAGAAGCCTGCTCTTGAATCAAAGACAGCATGAAGGGTCTGCCTTCTATCCGGGACTGGATCTTGTAGGGGGCAGAGTTCTTCGCTCAGGCTTGGGTTCGAGATGTTAAGGATTCCTGGGCAATCAAAATAGTGTCACAGGGATACAAACTAGAGTTCAGTTTCTCTCCCAGAGGCAGGTTTCTGCTTTCAAGTTTATCTGTAGATCAGACAAAAGAGAGGCGTTCTTACTCTGTATTAAAGACCTCTCCGACCTGGGAGTGTGAATTCCTGTTCCGAATCAGGAACAGGGTCTGGGATTTTATTCCAATCTGTTCGTGGTTCCCAAAAAAGAGGGAATTTTTCAGGACAATTTTAGATCTCGAGTCTAATCATATTTCTTAGAATACCATCCTTCAAGATGGAAGCTATTTGTTCCATTCTTTCTTCGATCCAAGGGGGTCAATTTATGACAACAGTGGATTAAAGGATGCGTATCTGCATGTTCTGGACAAACACTTCCAGTTCGTCGCTATTCTTTTCGGTATTGCCACAGCTCCCAGAATTTTCACAAGGGTTCTGGGTTCACTGCTGGTGGGCTTCTGTTACGGGGCATTGCAGTGACGTCCTATCTGGATGACATCTTAGTCCAGGCCCCATCCTTTCAACAAGCCAGATCCTACAGGGACTGGGTGTTAGCCTTCCTGCGATCTCACTGGTGGAAGGTAAATTTAAAAAGAAGATTTCTTGGTCCCAAATATAAGAGCAATTTTATTGGGAACCATGATAGATTCCCTATCAATGAAGATTTTTCTGATCGCAGTCCGGAAATCAAAGAGTTATGATACATGTCTAGCCCTTCAGTCCACTTCTCGGCCATCAGTAGCACAGTGCATGGGGGTATTCGGACTGATGGTAGCGGCAATGGTCATCATTCTGTTTGCTCGGTTTTCTTCTCAGACCTCTGCAGTTAAACATGCTCGGTCAATGGAATGGAGATTATGCGGACTTGTCTCTTCAAATACTTCTCAGGAGACAAAGGACTCTCTACAATGGTGGTTGTCTCTGGAACATCTTTTCCAGGGAACCTACTTTCACAGTCCATCTCGGGTGACTGTGACTACTAATGCCAGCCTTCTAGGTTAGGGAGCAGTCTGGGGCTCTCTGAAGGTTCGGGGCACATGGACTCAGAGTCTGTTCTACCCATAAACATTCTGGAACTATGAGCAATATCAATGTTCTTCTGGCCTGGACCCAGTTAGCATCGGTACAGTTTATTAGTTTTCCAGTCAGACAACATAACGGTGGTTTACATCAATCATCAGGGAGGAACGAGAAGTTCCTTGGCGATAACAGAGGTATCTAAAATACTTCAGTGGGCGGAGGCCCATTATTGCTGCCTGTCGACGATCCACATCTCGTGGGTGGACTAAATGGGAAGCGGAGTTCCTGAGCAGGCAGACCTTTCATCCGGGGGAGTGGAAACTCCATCCAGAAGTGTTCTCCAGCCTGATTCTCAAGGGGGCTCCCAGGCAGAACTAATAGTTGCTCTGGCGGCCCCTTGGGCCTTCAATACTCTTCTTCCTCGAGTACTTGCTTGAATCACACAGGACAGGGTCTCGGTGATTCTCATAACACCAGCCTGGCCTCGCAGGATTTGGTATGCAGATCTGGGGGAGATGAAATCTCTTCCACCTTGGAGATTTCTGTTGCGGAAGGACCTTCTGATTCAGGGGCCCTTCCTTCATCCAAATCTAGTTTCTCTGAAGCTGACTGCTTGGAGATTGCTTGATTTTATCCAAGCGGGGGTTTTCTGATTCGGTCATAGAGTAACTAGAAGGATTTAAGAGAGAAAAGGAAGGTGCGATGGCACTACTCTGGGTATTGAGGGTTGGGCTGGTAATAGTATTAGTGTCGGCCTTATTAACAGTCTTACTTGCCCCTAGGTGCTGTATACCAAATTATTTACAAGCTAAACAACCAAAGAGGTTGTGAAAAAGGGTACACTTTAATAGCACTCATATCCTCATATGCTACATAAATTAGTGTGGCGTGGAGGGTGTAAAAGAAAGAAAAATGACACGATAAAAATTAAACTTTAATAGTATATATTAAAAATTGGGCACACTTTAAAAACCCTAGGCAACTAGTCGTTGTATTGTATAACACGTCTGTAATACATCAGACAAGGTAATTCTATTATATAAGACAATCCTCCTGAGGAGTATAGTAATGTTATCAGTGCAATCTATTGCAATACAAATAACGTTATTGTTATATTACTGGAGCTAAGTCAGTGACTGAGTGGTTGACCCCACTATATATACTTGTGGGTGTAGTATTGCTTAGGAGCTTCTATGATGATTCAGAGCCTATTCGATACAATTCATATGGCTGAATGATCATGAATACTTGAACACTTAGTAATTAAAAAATGCAAAACAATTATAGGATATAAGTTAATACTTGGGTTCCTTGATAGTAGATTGGCGATCAAATATGATTAAAAGTCCTATATGATCTGCTATCTGATGTCTGTCTTTAGTGATCTTATGTTGTTTGTGCAATTCTTCCTAAGTTTGGGGGTAAGAACCCCAGAGAGTATGTAGAGATTAGAACTTGCTCATGTATTAGATACAACCCAACGGAGTATTTTGTAAATGCCGAGTTAGTTACTCTTGAATGGTTAATAAATTACTGCCATTGATGTCATGTTGATGCATCTTATTTCGTACCTGTATGGTCTGATTACTACGCCTACAGTAATATGTTAGTATATAATGCAGATACCAGACTGGTATTTCTGCTTAACAATAATTTACCTTTTGAATGGCGTGTTAGCAGTAAATAATAATTTGACTCATATCGGATTTAATATGTGAGATTCAATACCTCATATATTCACTGTGAATTAGATCGTAACAGAGTGCCTTATGGATACCGAGTTCTTTACTCATAAATGGCTGATAAATTGTTGCCATTGGTATAATACTAGTGCATCTGATTTAGTACCCATATGGTTAATTTACTGCGCCTTTAATAATGTGTTGGTATATGCTGCAGTTACCAGAATGGTGTTTCTGCTAGCCGAGTATTTAACCGTTAAATGGCGTGTTAACAGTAGGTGATCAATTTACTTGTATCAGATTAATATGTGAGGTTCGGTGCTCATTGGAGAACAAAATCAATAAAGTATTGTATGTCAAGTTGAGTTTAATGTGTATATGGTTTCCGACATGCAAGGAGTAAACTCACTTGAGATTTTGAACAGGTTCTCCTATTAATATACATAAAGCAAGGTTTGCTTATGTGTTTTCCCTGCAACAATAACAGGGTGTCTTATCTGATACAATGTAAGTTAATCGTAAATGACTGACACATTACTGCCTTTGTTAACACTAATATTTCGTTATATCCAATTGTATAAACGGGTTAATATTCAGATTGCATCCCCATGTATCCTATGTTGTTATATATTGTAGATATAGGCACAACTTGTCAATCAAATTTCATCAGATCAAACTCAGGATCTAATTCGTCATCCAAACCCTCAAGGCGTGAATTGTACAAGTACAAAAGACCACGGAAACCGTGGCGCCCCGCCTTCGAAAAAGCTGGTATACCCAGCGAAACATGTCAGGAGCAGGGGAATTGGGACCCCTCATGTTTTAATCTAGTCTTACTAGTCAGTTGTAAATATTGATATCTGAGCTGACGATCATGTATACTCAGATTTAATTAGACAGACAATCTCACGGAGGGGTATGCAAACACTGCACATTTGAGACTGATGTCTCATACGTTGATGATAGACAGTGTTTGCTGAACTTCGCTATATAATTATAATTACAAGTGTATAATACGGATAATACCTTTGACAACTAAGTCCTTGGACTGTATATTTGTTAAATATTAGCCAACAAAGGTACATTGTTTGTTCGTAACATCAGTACTGTTGATTACTAAGCAAAACTATATGATAAGTGACATTACATATTGAGTTATTACTTGCTATAATTTTGCACAAACACAGAGCCGTAAGCTCAAATATAACTCTGCCTTCTAAATGCTATATACCTCTAACTACTTTTAACAAAAGAGGGATGAGTGACAATTATGTGGAATACCAGCGCAATATACAGAAACCTTTATTGTCATTAGCGGTAGCAGTAAACCTTAGTTGTGCTCTTTAAACAACATCGTCTTGTATACTGGTCTCACACAAACATACTGACAAACTGCCACTTATACGCCATGTTAAAGGTTATACATAGATAAGCAGAAACATTGTGCCTATATCTACAATATATAACAACATAGGATACATGGGGATGCAATCTGAATATTAACCCGTTTATACAATTGGATATAACGAAATATTAGTGTTAACAAAGGCAGTAATGTGTCAATCATTTACGATTAACTTACATTGTATCAGATAAGACACCCTGTTATTGTTGCAGGGAAAACACATAAGCAAACCTTGCTTTATGTATATTAATAGGAGAACCTGTTCAAAATCTCAAGTGAGTTTACTCCTTGCATGTCGGAAACCATAAACACATTAAACTCAACTTGACATACAATACTTTATTGATTTTGTTCTCCAATGAGCACTGAACCTCACATATTAATCTGATACAAGTAAATTGATCACCTACTGTTAACACGCCATTTAACGGTTAAATACTCGGCTAGCAGAAACACCATTCTGGTAACTGCAGCATATACCAACACATTATTAAAGGCGCAGTAAATTAACCATATGGGTACTAAATCAGATTCACTAGTATTATACCAATGGCAACAATTTATCAGCCATTTATGAGTAAAGAACTCGGTATCCATAAGGCACTCTGTTACGGTCTAATTCACAGTGAATATATGAGGTATTGAATCTCACATATTAAATCCGATATGAGTCAAATTATTATTTACTGCTTACACGCCATTCAAAAGGTAAATTATTGTTAAGCAGAAATACCAGTCTGGTATCTGCATTATATACTAACATATTACTGTAGGCGTAGTAATCAGACCATACAGGTACGAAATAAGATGCATCAACATAACATCAATGGCAGTAATTTCTTTCATGTAATTAGCAAGAGTCCATGAGCTAGTGACGTATGGGATATACATTCCTACCAGCAGGGGCAAAGTTTCCCAAACCTTAAAATGCCTATAAATACACCCCTCACCACACCCACAATTCAGTTTTACAAACTTTGCCTCCTATGGAGGTGGTGAAGTAAGTTTGTGCTAGATTCTACGTTGATATTCGCTCCGCAGCAGGTTGGAGCCCGGTTTTCCTCTCAGCGTGCAGTGAATGTCAGAGGGATGTGAGGAGAGTATTGCCTATTTGAATGCAATGATCTCCTTCTACGGGGTCTATTTCATAGGTTCTCTGTTATCGGTCGTAGAGATTCATCTCTTACCTCCCTTTTCAGATCGACGATATACTCTTATATATATACCATTACCTCTGCTGATTTTCGTTTCAGTACTGGTTTGGCTTTCTACAACATGTAGATGAGTGTCCTGGGGTAAGTAAGTAAGCTTATTTTCTGTGACACTCTAAGCTATGGTTAGGCACTTTTTTATAAAGTTCTAAATATATGTATTCAAACATTTATTTGCCTTGACTCAGGATGTTCAACATTCCTTATTTTCAGACAGTCAGTTTCATACTTGGGATAAATGCATTTGTTTCAATCATTTTTTCTTACCTTAAAAAATTTGACTTTTTTCCTGTGGGCTGTTAGGCTCGCGGGGGCAGAAAATGTTTAATTTTATTGCGTCATTCTTGGCGCGGACTTTTTTGGCGCAAAATTTTTTTTCTGTTTCCGGCGTCATACGTGTCGCCGGAAGTTGCATCATTTTTTGACGTTTTTTTGCCTCAAAAGTGTCGGCGTTCCGGATGTGGCGTCATTTTTGGCGCCAAAAGCATTTAGGCGCCAAATAATGTGGGCGTCTTTTTTGGCGCTAAAAAATATGGGCGTCATTTTTGTCTCCACATTATTTAAGTCTCATTATTTATTGCTTCTGGTTGCTAGAAGCTTGTTCTCTGGCATTTTTTTCCCATTCCTGAAACTGTCATTTAAGGAATTTGATCAATTTTGCTTTATATGTTGTTTTTTCTTTTACATATTGCAAGATGTTCCACGTTGCAACTGAGTCAGAAGATACTTCAGGAAAATCGCTGCCCAGTGCTGGAGCTACCAAGCTAAGTGTATCTGCTATAAACCTTTGGTATCTGTTTCTCCAGCTGTTGTTTGTATTGCATGTCATGACAAACTTATTAATGCAGATAAAATTTCCTTTAGTACTGTTACATTACCTGTTGCTGTTCCGTCAACATCTAATTTTCAGAGTGTTCCTGATAACATAAGAGATTTTATTTTTTAAATCCATTAAGAAGGCTATGTCTGTTATTTCTCCTTCTAGTATACATAAAAGTCTTTTAAAACTTCTCTTTTTTCAGATGAATTTTTAAATGAACATCATCATTCTGATACTGATAATGGTTCTTCTGGTTCAGAGGTTTCTGTCTCAGAGGTTGATGTTGATAAATCTTTGTATTTGTTCAAGATGGAATTTATTCATTCTTTACTTAAAGAAGTATTAATTGCATTAGAAATAGAGGATTCTGGTCCTCTTGATACTAAATCTAAACGTTTAAATAATGTTTTTAAATCTCCTGTAGTTATTCCAGAAGTGTTTTCTCTCCCTGATGCTATTTCTGAAGTAATTTCCAGGGAATGGAATAATTTGGGTAATTCATTTACTCCTTCTAAACGTTTAAGCAATTATATCCTGTGCCATCTGACAGATTAGAGTTTTGGGACAAAATCTCTAAGGTTAATGGGGCTGTCTCTACTCCTGCTAAACGTACTACTATTCCTATGGCAGATAGTACTTCATTTAAGGATCCTTTAGATAGGAAGATTGAATCCTTTCTAAGAAAAGCTTACTTATGTTCAGGTAATCTTCTTAGACCTGCTATATTTTTAGCGGATGTTGCTGCAGCTTCAACTTTTTGGTTAGAAGCTTTAGCGCAACAAGTAACAGATCATAATTTTATAGCATTATTATTATTCTATAACATGCTAATAATTTTATTTGTGATACCATCTTTTGATATCATTAGAATTGATGTCAGGTATATGTCTCTAGCTATTTTAGCTAGAAAAGCTTTATGGCTTAAAACTTGGAATGCTGATATGTCTTCTAAGTCAACTTTGCTTTCCCTTTCTTTCCAGGGTAATAAATTATTCGATTTTCAGTTGGATTCTATTATCTCAACTGTTACTGGAGGGAAGGGAACTTTTTTTACCAAAGGATAAAAAAAAAATCTAAGGTAAATTTAGGTCTAATAACAAGGAACAAAAGCCTGATCCTTCATCCTCAGGAGCGGTATCAGTTTGGAAACCATTTCCAGTTTGGAATATATCCAAGCCTTATAGAAACCTATAGCCAGCTCCTAAATACCCATGAAGGTGCGGCCCTCATTCCAGATCAGCTGGTATGGGGCAGTTTACGTTTTCTTTAAAGGTACAGAATTGGCTTCAAGTTAAGGCCTCCTGCAAAGAGATTTTTTTCTTTCCTGTGTCCCAGTAAACACAGCAAAGGCTCAGCATTTCTGAAATGTGTTTCAGATCTAGAGTTGGCTGGAGTAATTATGCCAGTTCCAGTTCTGGAACAGGGGCTGGGGTTTTATTCTATCTCTTCATTGTACCAAAGAAGGTCAATTCCTTCAGACCAGTTCCGGATCTATCTATATTGAATCGTTATGTAAGGATACCAACATTCAAGATGGTAACTGTAGGACTATCCTGCCTTTTGTTTAGCAAGGGCATTATATGTCTACAATAGATTTACAGGATGCATATCTGCATATTCCGATTCATCCAGATCACTTTTAGTTTCTGAGATTCTCTTTTAGACAAGCATTACCAGTTTTGTGGCTCTACCGTTTGGCCTAGCGTCAGCTCCAATAATTTTTTTCAAAGGTTCTCGGTGCTCTTCTGTCTGTAATCAGAGAACAGGGTTTTGGTATTTCCTTTTTTTTTTTTTTTTTTTTTGACGATATCTTGGTACTTGCTCAGTCTTCACATTTTCGCAGAATCTCATACGAATCAACTTGTGTTGTTTCTTCAAGATCATGGTTGGAGGATCAATTTACCAATCAGTTCATTGTTTCCTCAGACAAGGGTAACCTTTTTAGGTTTCCAGATAGATTCAGTGTCTATGACTCTGTCCTTGTCAGATAAGAGAAGTTTAACATTGATATCAGCTTGTCAAAACCTTCAGTCACAATCATTCCCTTTGGTAGCCTTATGCATGGAAATTTTAGGTCTTAGGACTGCCGCATCGGATGCGATCTCCTTTGCTCGTTTTCACATGCGACCTCTTCAGCTCTGTATGCTGAACCAGTGGTGCAGGGATTACACAAAGATATCTCAATTAATATCTTTAAACCGATTATACGACACTCTCTGACATGGTGGACAGTTCACCATCGTTTAGTTCAGGGGGCTTTTTTGTTCTTCCGACCTGGACTATAATCTCAACAGATGCAAGTCTTACAGGTTGGGGAGCTGTGTGGGGGTCTCTGACGGCACAAGGGGTTTGGGAATCTCAGGAGGTGAGATTACCGATCAATATTTTTGAACTCAGTGCAATTTTCAGAGCTCTTCAGTCTTGGCCTCTTCTGAAGAGAGAGTTGTTCATCTGTTTTCAGATAGACAATGTCACAGCTGTGGCATACATCAATCATCAAGGAGGGACTCACAGTCCTCTGGCTATGAAAGAAGTATCTCGAATTTTGGTTTGGGCGGAATCCAGCTCCTGTCTAATCTCTGTGGTTCATATCCCAGGTATAGACAATTGGGAAGCGGATTATCTCAGTCGCCAAACGTTGCATCCGGGAGAATGGTCTCTTCACCCAGAGGTATTTCTTCAGATTGTTCAAATGTGGGAATTCCCAGAAATAGATCTGATGGCTTCTCATCTAAACAAGAAACTTCCCTGGTATCTGTCCAGATCCCGGGATCCTCGGGCGGAAGCAGTGGATACATTATCACTTCCTTGGAAGTATCATCCTGCCTATATCTTTCCGCCTCTAGTTCTTCTTCCAAGAGTATTCTCCAAGATTCTAAAGGAATGCTCGTTTGTCCTGCTGGTAGCTCCAGCATGGCCTCACAGGTTTTGGTATGCGGATCTTGTCCGGATGGCCTCTTGCCAGCTGTGGACTCTTCCGTTAAGACCAGACTTTCTGTCGCAAGGTCCTTTTTTCCATCAGGATCTCAAATCCTTAAATTTTAAGGTATGGAGTTTGAACGCTTGATTCTTGGCAAAGAAGGTTTCTCTGACTCTGTGATTAATACTATGTGACAGGCTCGTAAATCTGTATCTAGTGAGATATATTATAGAGTCTGGAAGACTTATATTTCTTAGTGTCTTTCTCATCTTTTTTTCTTGGCATTCTTTTTGAATACCGAGAATTTTTCAGTTTCTTCAGGATGGTTTAGATAAAGGTTTGTCCGCAAGTTCCTTGAAAGGACAAATCTCTGCTCTTTCTGTTCTTTTTTTCACAGAAGGATTGCTAATCTTCCTGATATTTCATTGTTTTGTACAAGCTTTGGTTCGTATAAAACCTGTCATTAAGTCAATTTCTCCTCCTTGGAGTTTGAATTTGGTTCTGGGGGCTTTTCAAGCTCCTCCTTTTGAACCCATACATTCTTTGATCGTTATATTACTTTCTTGGAAAGTTTTGTTTCTTTTGGCCATCTCTTCTGCCAGAAGAGTCTCTGAATTATCTGCTCTTTCTTGTGAGTCTCCTTTTCTGATTTTTCATCAGGATGAGGCGGTGCTGCGAACTTCTTTTGAATTTTTTACCTAAGGTTGTGAATTCTAACAACCTTAGTAGAGAAATTGTGGTTCCTTCATTATGTCCTAATCCTATGAATTCTAAGGAGAAATCATTGCATTCTTTGGATGCTGTTAGAGCTTTGTATTATTTGTCATCTTTTCCGGTTCTAGAAAAGGCCAGAAAGCTTCTGCCATTTCTTTGGCATCTTGGTTGAAATCTTTATTTCATCATGCTTATGTCGAGTCGGGTAAAACTCCGCCTCTAAGGATTACAGTTCATTCTACTAGGTCAGTTTCTACTTCCTGGGCGTTTAGGAATGAAGCTTCGATTGATCAGATTTGCAAAGCAGCAACTTGGTCCTCTTTGCATATTTTTTCTAAAATTCTACCATTTTGATGTGTTTTCTTCTTCTGAAGCAGTTTTTGGTAGAAAAGTTCTTCAGGCAGTGGTTTCAGTTTGAATCTTCTGCTTATGTTTTTCATTAAACTTTATTTTGGGTGTGGATTATTTTCAGCAGGAATTGGCTGTCTTTATTTTATCCCTCCCTCTCTAGTGACTCTTGTGTGGAAAGATCCACATCTTGGGTAGTCATTATCCTATACGTCACTAGCTCATGGACTCTTGCTAATTACATGAAAGAAAACATAATTTATGTAAGAACTTACCTGATAAATTCATTTCTTTCATATTAGCAAGAGTCCATGAGGCCCGCCCTTTTTTGTGGTGGTTATGATTTTTTTGTATAAAGCACAATTATTCCAATTCCTTATTTTATATGCTTTCGCACTTTTTTCTTATCACCCCACTTCTTGGCTATTCGTTAAACTGAATTGTGGGTGTGGTGAGGGGTGTATTTATAGGCATTTTAAGGTTTGGGAAACTTTGCCCCTCCTGGTAGGAATGTATATCCCATACGTCACTAGCTCATGGACTCTTGCTAATATGAAAGAAATTAATTTATCAGGTAAGTTCTTACATAAATTATGTTTTATTAACCATTCAAGAGTAACTAACTCGGCATTTACAAAATACTCCTTTGGGTTGTATCTAATACATGAGCAAATTCTAATCTCTACATACTCTCTGGGGTTCTTACCCCCAAACTTAGGAAGAATTGCACAAACAACATAAGATCACTAAAGACAGACATCAGATAGCAGATCATATAGGACTTTTAATCATATTTGATCGCCAATCTACTATCAAGGAACCCAAGTATTAACTTATATCCTATAATTGTTTTGCATTTTTTAATTACTAAGTGTTCAAGTATTCATGATTATTCAGCCATATGAATTGTATCGAATAGGCTCTGAATCATCATAGAAGCTCCTAAGCAATACTACACCCACAAGTATATATAGTGGGGTCAACCACTGAGTCACTGACTTAGCTCCAGTAATATAACAATAACGTTACTTGTATTGCAATAGATTGCACTGATAACATTACTATACTCCTCAGGAGGATTGTCTTATATAATAGAATTACCTTGTCTGATGTATTACAGACGTGTTATACAATACAACGACTAGTTGCCTAGGGTTTTTAAAGTGTGCCCAATTTTTAATATATACTATTAAAGTTTAATTTTTATCGTGTCATTTTTCTTTCTTTTACACCCTCCACGCCACACTAATTTATGTAGCATATGAGGATATGAGTGCTATTTAAGTGTACCCTTTTTCACAACCTCTTTGCTTGTTTAGCTTGTAACTAGAAGGATTTACCATTAGATTTGGCGTAAATATGTTTATTGGTGTGAATCCTAGGGCTACTCATGGAGTAGAGTTAGAATTCCTAGGATTTTGTCTTTTCTCCAGGAAGGTTTGGAGAAAGGTTTATCGACGAGTTCCCTAAAGGGTCAAATCTCAGCTTTATTTATCTTAGTTCACTAAGATGTCCCAGATGTTCAGTCTTTTGTCAGGCCTTGGTCAGGATCAGGCCTGTGTTCAAACCAGTTACTCCTCCATGGAGTCTAAACTTAGATATTAGGTTGTTATCCTGGAAAGTTTTGTTTCTTGTTGCTATTTCATCTGCTCGTAGAGTGTCAGAGCTCTCGGCATTGCAGTATGAGTCTCCTTACCTTATTTTTCATTCGGATAAGGTAGTCTTTCGTACAAAATTAGGATTTCTTCCTAAAGTAGTTTCTGACCGGAACATTAATCAGGAGATTGTTGTTCCTTCTTTGTGTCCTAATCCTTCTTTTCAGAAGGAATGGCTTCTGCACAATTTAGATGTGGTATGTGCGCTAAAATTTTACCTACAGGCGACTAAGATTTTTCGTCGGTCTTCTGTCTTATTTGTGTTTTTTTCGGGAAACCATAAGGGACAGAAAGCTGCAGCTACTTCTCTTTCTTTTTGGCTGAAGAGCATCATACGTTTTGCATATGAAACAGCAGCCTCCCGAGAGGGTTACGGCTCATTCCATGAGGACTGTTGCTTCCTCATGGGCATTCAAAAATGAAGCTTCTGTGGAACAGATTTACAAGGCTGCAACTTGGTCCTCTCTTCACACTTTTTCAAAGTTTTACAAATTTTACACTTTTGCCTCAGCTGAGGCTGCCTTTGGGAGAAAGGTTCTTCAAGCAGTGGTGCCTTCCGTTTAGGTTCCCTGTCTTGTCCCTCCCGTATCATCTGTGTACTCTAGCTTGGGTATTGAATCCCATTAGTAATTAAGATGATCCGTGTACTCATCGTGTCATAAAAAAGAAAATAAAATTTATGCTTACCTGATAAATTTATTTCTTTTTTGACAAGATGAGTCCACGGTCCCGCCCTGTTCTTGTAAGACAGGTTGTTGGTTATTATAAACTACAGACACCTCTGCACCTTGGCTTTTCCTTTTTCTTCCTAACTTCGGTCGAATGACTCGAGTGGGAGGGAGGGGAGGAGCTATTTAACAGCTCTGCTGTGGTGCTCTTTGCCGCCTCCTCCTGCTGACCAGGAGGCGAATATCCCATTAGTAATTAAGATGATCCGTGGAGTCATTGTATCAAAAAAGAAATAAATTTATCAGGTAAGCATAAATTTTCTTTTGCAATGTGAGCCACCTTACCTGAATTTTCATGCAGATAAGGCAGTTTTACGTACTAAATTAGGGTTTCTTCCTAAGGTTGTGTCAGATCGCAACATCAGTCAGGAGATTATGGTTCCTTCCTTGTGTCCTAATCCTTCTTCATCGAAGGAACGTTTACTTCACAATTTGGATGTGGTTCGCTCCTTGAAGTTCTATCTTCAGACTACTAAGGAGTTTAGACAATCTTCCTCCTTCTTTGTTGTCTATTCAGGGAAGCATTAGGGGCAGACGGCTACTTCGACTTCCCTATCTTTTTGGTTAAGGAGTGTCATCCGCTCAGCTTAAGTGACAGCGGGACATCGTCGTCCTCAGAGGATAATGGCTCATTACACTAGAGCAGTGGCTTCCTCTTGGGCCTTTAAGAATGAGGCCTCTATGGATCAGATTTGTTAGACGGGTAACTGGTCCTCCTTACATACTTTTTTCAAAATTTTACAAGTTTGATGTTGTTGCTTCGGCTGAAGAAGCTTTCGGGAAAAAAGTTTTGCAGGCTTTGGTGCCCTCAGAATAGGATCCGCCACTTCCTTTTTCTTCCCTCCTGTTATTCATTCAGTGTCCTCTGGAGCTTAGGTATAGTTTTTTCAACAGTAAGGAATGAAGCCGTGGACTTTCCCTATCTTAGGAAGGAAAACATAATTTATGCTTACCAGATAAATTCGTTTGCCTCCTCCTGGTGGCCAGGTGTTGTATTTCCCAACAGTAAGGAATTAAGCCGTGGACTCTCCCTATCCGGAAGGTATTTATCTGGTAAGCATAAATTGTTATTCTATACTTCTCCACTGGAAATATATCAAACACTAATTAATACACATGGATCATATACAGATTAATCAGAATATACAGTGTTACCTTCGGGTCCATAGTATCTAATGCATGTATCCAGAATTATTCACGTTCAATATCCTTTCTCGATCCCCACTTCACCTGAGTGGTTTCTCATAGTCTGACTTGCCAGTGAAGCTCGCTGATCTGATGTCCTGGTTGTGAAAAATGAAATGACACTGGTGCTTGTGTGTCACCTCACCTGATATTAGATCCATGTTGATACGATACTTGACTTTATTTATCGTCTCTCCTACAGTTGTGCTCATAAGTTTACATACCCTGGCAGAATTTATGATTTCTTGGCCATGTTTCAGAGAATATGAATGATAACACACAAACTTTTCTTTCACTTATGGTTAGTGTTTGTTGAAAGAAAACTGGGTATGGGTGTACCTAGGTACACACAAGCCCAAAAGGGGGCGCTTCCCAATACTAGATCTACAAACAATAAAAACTATAAATAAAAATTGAAAAATAAAATATATATTATAGTAGTGTATATATAAAAACCATACACCAGCAGAACACAAAAGTCCAATGTAATCCAAAAGGCGGCAGCACTCTGTCAGAGGACGGTCAAATCCTGGTGTGTGATGATCTAAAGAAAAAAGAACAGAGGCGCCACCATGGCCTAGTACCACCGACACAGTATGATAAAGTTGCAAGATGTCAAATAATACTCACAAAGGTGAAGCACCCAATGGTGCTAATGGGGCAGACTGGAACTTCGCAGTGGTCCAGCTCACTGTATAGAACCAGCAATGGTGTCCGGTCAGAAATCCCTTGGGGAAGCCTTCTTAACACCTGCTTTTCTCTTGTTAAGTGTGTTCAGTCCACGGGTCATCCATTACTTATGGGATATATTCTCCTTCCCAACAGGAAGTTGCAAGAGGATCACCCAAGCAGAGCTGCTATATAGCTCCTCCCCTCACATGTCATATCCAGTCATTCTCTTGCAACCCTCAACAAAGAAGGAGGTCGCGAGAGGAGCTGGAGTTTTTACTTAACTATTCTTCAATCAAAAGTTTGTTATTTTAAATGGCACCGGAGTGTGCTGTTTTTCTATCTCAGGCAGTATTTGGAAGAAGAAACTGCCTGCGTTTTTTTTTCTATGATCTTAGCAGGCGTAACTAAGAACCACTGGCTGTTCTCGACATTCTGAGGAGTGGGGTAACTTCGGAAAATGGGAATAGCATGCGGGGTCCACCGCAAATGAGGTATGTGCGGTACATTATTTTCTGGGAATGGAATTGACTAAGAAAATACTGCTGTTACCGTACAGCCTTAAATGCAGTAGTGGTAACTGGTATCAGGCTGATAAATGTATGCGCAGTCAAGTTATTTTCTAGGGACTAGAATTTGACTGAGAAAATACTGTTAAAACTGAAATAATACTTAAGCCTTATCTGCAGTGGTAGCGACTGGTAGCAGGCTTAGTGATAACTTTGCATGACATTGGAAAATGTTATTTTTTTAATAAAACGTTTACTGGCATGTTATTCGTTTTTGTGAGGTACTTTGGTGATAAATCTCTTTGGGCATGATTTTTTTTCCACATGGCTGACATATATTTTCTGCATGGAAACCGTTATATCAGGGCTCCCACTGTTGTGATAGGAGTGGGAGGGACCTTGTTTTAGCGCCTTGTTGCGCAGTTATAATTCTAGCACAGTCTTCCTGCTTCTTCCTCCTTGCTCCAGGACGTCTCTAGAGAGCTCAGGGGTCTGCAAAATTCATTTTTGAGGGAGGTAATCAGTCACAGCAGATCTGTGACAGTGTGCTTGACTGTGATTTAAAGCGTTAAATCTTAATTGATATCCGTTTTATCCGTTTTGGGTATTGAGGGGTTAATCATCCTTTTGCTAATGGGTGCAATCCTCTGCTAATATTACACTTCTTGTTAAGAATTGTTTAATTATATCTGTATTTTTGAAGCGCTGCAGCGTTTTTTATATTGCTTGTAAACTTATTGAAAGTGATTTCCAAGCTTGCTAGTTTCATTGCTACGTCTGTTTAAACATGTCTGATTCAGAGGAAACTGTTTGTTCATCATGTTCAAAAGCCAATGTGGAGCCCAATAGAACGATGTGTACTAATTGTATTGATATTGCTTTGAATAAAAGTCAATCTGTACCGTTAGAGAAACTATCACCAGACAACGAGGGGGAAGTTATGCTGCCTAACTCTCCTCACGTGTCAGTACCTGCGTCTCCCGCTCGGGAGATGCATAGGATTGAGACGCCAAGTACATCTAGGCCCTTACAAATCACTTTACATGATATGGCTAATGTTATGAAAGAGGTATTATATAATATGCCCGAACTGAGGGGCAAGCGCGATAGCTCTGGGTTAAGGACAGAGCGCGCTGATGACACGAGAGCCATGTCTGATACTGCGTCACAATTTGCAGAACATGAGGACGGTGAGCTTCATTCTGTCGGTGACGGTTCTGATCCGGGGAGACCGGATTCAGAAATTTCAAATTTTAAATTTAAGCTTGAGAACCTCCGTGTGTTACTAGGGGAGGTATTAGCGGCTCTGAATGATTGCGACACGGTGGCAATCCCAGAGAAATTGTGTAGGTTGGATAGATACTATGCGGTACCGGTGTGTACTGACGTCTTTCCTATACCAAAAAGACTTACAGAAATTATTAGTAAGGAGTGGGATAGACCCGGTGTGCCTTTTTCCCCTCCCCCGATATTCAGAAAAATGTTTCCTATAGACG
The DNA here is from genome assembly GCF_027579735.1 of Bombina bombina. NCBI lineage: Eukaryota > Metazoa > Chordata > Amphibia > Anura > Bombinatoridae > Bombina > Bombina bombina. The sequence continues at coordinate 1,014,745,695 of NC_069499.1, read as the reverse complement.
CCACCACACGAGACTTATGGCAGACGGTCCCTAAGGTGGAGGGAGCAGTTTCTACTTTAGCCAAGCGTACCACTATCCCGGTGGAGGATAGCTGTGCTTTCTCAGATCCAATGGATAAGAAATTAGAGGGTTATCTTAAGAAAATGTTTGTTCAACAGGGTTTTATTTTGCAGCCTCTTGCATGCATTGCGCCTGTCACGGCTGCAGCGGCATTCTGGTTTGAGTCTCTGGAGGAGGCGATTCGCACAGAGCCATTGGATGAGGCTTTGAGCAAAGTTAGAACCCTTAAGCAAGCTAATGCGTTTTTCAGATGCCGTAGTAAATCTGACCAAACTTATGGCTAAAAATTCCGGATTCGCCATACAGGCGCGCAGAGCGCTCTGGCTTAAATCCTGGTCAGCGGATGTAACTTCCAAGTCTAAGCTACTTAACATTCCTTTCAAAGGGCAGACCTTATTCGGGCCCGGCTTGAAGGAAATTATTGCTGACATTACGGGAGGTAAGGGCCACACCCTTCCTCAGGACAGGGCCAAACCGAAGGCCAAACAGTCTAATTTTCGTGCCTTTCGTAACTTCAAGGCAGGAGCAGCATCAACTTCCTCCGTTCCAAAACAGGAAGGAACTACTGCTCGTTACAGACAGGGTTGGAAAGGCAACCAGTCATGGAACAAGGGCAAGCAGGCCAGAAAGCCTACTTCCGCCCCTAAGACAGCATGAAGACAGGGCCCCCTATCCGGAGATGGATTTAGTGGGGGGCAGACTTTCTCTCTTCGCCCAGGCTTGGGCAAGAGATGTGCAGGATCCCTGGACGTTGAAGATTATATCTCAGGGATACCTTCTGGATTTCAAAACCTCTCCACCACAAGGGAGGTTCCATCTTTCGAGGTTATCAACGAACCTAGTAAAGAGAGAGGCATTTCTAGAATGTGTACAAGACCTCTTAATCATGGGAGTGATCCACTCAGTTCCGCGATCGGAACAGGGACAAGGATTTTACTCAAATCTATTTGTGGTTCCCAAAAAAGAGGGAACCTTCAGACCAATCTTGGACTTAAAGATCTTAAATTCCTAAGGGTACCATCGTTCAAGATGGAAACCATTCGAACCATCCTACCCATGATCCAAGAGGGTCAATATATGACCACAGTGGACTTAAAGGATGCTTACCTTCACATACCGATTCACAAAGATCATTATCGGTACCTAAGGTTTGCCTTTCTAGACAGGAATTACCAGTTTGTGGCTCTTCCCTTCGGGTTAGCCACGGCCCCGAGAATTTTTACGAAGGTTCTGGGCTCACTTCTGGCGGTACTAAGACCACGAGGCATAGCGGTGGCTCCGTACCTAGACGACATTCTGATACAAGAGTCAAGTTTTCAGAATGCAAAGTCTCATACAGAGATAGGTCTTGCATTTCTGAGGTCGCATGGGTGGAAAGTGAACGTGGAAAAGAGTTCTCTGTTACCACTCACAAGGGTTCCTTTTCTAGGGACTCTTATAGATTCTGTAGAGATGAAGATTTACCTGACGGAGTCCAGGTTATCAAAGATTCTCCATGCTTGCCGTGTCCTTCATTCCATTCCAAGCCCATCAGTAGCTCAGTGCATGGAGGTAATCGGCTTAATGGTCGCGGCAATGGACATAGTGCCATTTGCGCGCCTGCATCTCAGACCGCTGCAACTATGCATGCTCAGTCAATGGAACGGGGATTACTCAGATCTGTCCCCTTTGCTAAATCTGGACCAGGAGACCAGAGATTCTCTTCTCTGGTGGTTGTCACCGGTTCATCTGTCCAAAGTAATGACCTTTCGCAGACCAGATTGGACGATTGTAACAACAGATGCCAGCCTTCTAGGTTGGGGAGCAGTCTGGAATTCCCTGAAGGCTCAGGGTTCGTGGACTCAGGAGGAGAAACTCCTTCCAATAAACATTCTGGAATTAAGAGCAATATTCAATGCTCTTCTAGCTTGGCCTCAGTTAGCAAGACTGAGGTTCATCAGATTTCAGTTGGACAATATCACGACTGTGGCTTACATCAATCATCAAGGGGGAACCAGGAGTTCCCTAGCGATGTTGGAAGTCTCGAAGATAATTCGCTGGGCAGAGTCTCACTCTTGCCACCTGTCAGCGATTTACATCCCAGGCGTAGAGAACTGGGAGGCGGATTTCCTAAGTTGCCAGACTTTTCATCCGGGGGAGTGGGAACTTCCCCCGGAGGTATTTGCTCAACTGATTCGTCGTTGGGGCAAACCGGATCTGGATCTCATGGCATCTCGCCAGAACGCGAAGCTTCCTTGTTACGGATCCAGGTCCAGGGACCCGGGAGCGGTGCTGGTAGATGCATTAGCAGCCCCTTGGGTTTTCAACATAGCTTATGTGTTTCCACCATTTCCGTTGCTACCTCGACTGATTGCCAGGATCAAACAGGAGAGGGCATCGGTAATTCTGATAGCGCCTGCGTGGCCACGCAGGACCTGGTATGCAGACCTAGTGGACATGTCGTCTTGTCCACCATGGTCTCTTCCTCTGAGGCAGGACCTTCTAATTCAGGGTCCTTTCAACCATCCAAACCTAATTTCTCTGAGGCTGATTGCCTGGAAATTGAACGCTTGATTCTATCTAAGCGGGGGTTTTCGGATTCGGTTATTGATACATTAATACAGGCTCGGAAACCTGTGACCAGAAAGATTTACCATAAGATATGGTGTAAATATTTATATTGGTGCGAATCCAAGAGTTACTCATGGAGTAAGGTTAGGATTCCTTGGATATTGGCTTTTCTACAAGAGGGTTTAGAAAAAGGTTTGTCCACTAGTTCGCTAAAGGGACAGATTTCAGCTCTGTCTATTCTTTTACACAAACGTCTGGCAGAGAATCCAGACGTCCAGGCCTTTTGTCAGGCTTTGGCTAGAATTAAGCCTGTGTTTAAAGCTATTGCTCCTTCATGGAGCTTAAACTTGGTTCTTAAAGTTCTTCAGGGTGTTCCGTTTGAACCCCTTCATTCCATTGATATTAAGCTTTTATCTTGGAAAGTTCTGTTTTTGATGGCTATTTCCTCGGCTCGAAGAGTCTCTGAGTTATCTGCCTTACATTGTGATTCTCCTTATCTGATCTTTCATTCAGACAAGGTAGTACTGTGTACTAAACCTGGGTTTTTACCTAAGGTTGTTTCTAACAGGAATATCAATCAAGAGATTGTTGTTCCATCATTATGTCCTAATCCTTCTTCAAAGAAGGAACGTCTTTTGCATAATCTGGACGTGGTCCGTGCTCTGAAGTTCTACTTACAGGCAACTAAAGATTTTAGACAAACTTCTTCTCTGTTTGTCGTTTACTCTGGACAGAGGAGAGGTCAAAAGGCTTCGGCTACCTCTCTCTCTTTTTGGCTTCGTAGCATAATACGTTTAGCCTATGAGACTGCTGGACAGCAGCCTCCTGAAAGAATTACAGCTCATTCCACTAGAGCTGTGGCTTCCACCTGGGCCTTTAAGAATGAGGCCTCTGTTGAACAGATTTGCAAGGCTGCAACTTGGTCTTCACTTCATACTTTTTCCAAATTTTACAAATTTGACACTTTCGCTTCTTCGGAGGCTGGTTTTGGGAGAAAGGTTCTACAGGCAGTGGTTCCTTCTGTTTAATGTTCCTGCCTTGTCCCTCCCTTCATCCGTGTACTTAGCTTTGGTATGGGTATCCCATAAGTAATGGATGACCCGTGGACTGAACACACTTAACAAGAGAAAACATAATTCATGCTTACCTGATAAATTTATTTCTCTTGTAGTGTGTTCAGTCCACGGCCCGCCCTGTCTTTTTAAGGCAGGTTCTAAATTTTAAAATTATAACTCCAGTCACCACTGCACCTTATAGTTTCTCCTTTCTCGTCTTGTTTCAGTCGAATGACTGGATATGACATGTGAGGGGAGGAGCTATATAGCAGCTCTGCTTGGGTGATCCTCTTGCAACTTCCTGTTGGGAAGGAGAATATATCCCATAAGTAATGGATGACCCGTGGACTGAACACACTACAAGAGAAATAAATTTATCAGGTAAGCATAAATTATGTTTTTCCTGATACGGACCGTCAATGCCTTTCCCTTTAGGAGACTTTCAACACAGAGTTCTAGGGTCGAGAAGTGCAAAAATGTCTGCCCTAATGAATTACAGCTTGGCACTTTCCATTACAATGTCTCTTTTACCCCTAAACCCAAAATTAATACATACGTATGTATACTATGAGCTTTGTACCACATGACACATGTCATTTTGGGTTAAGGGGTAAAAGAGACATTGTAATGGAAAGTGCCAAGCTGTAATTCATTAGGGCAGACATTTTTGCACTTCTCGACCCTAGAACTCTGTGTTGAAACTCTCCTAAAGGGAAAGGCATTGACGGTCCGTATCAGGAAAAAGCAGGTGTTAAGAAGGCTTCCCCAAGGGATTTTTGACCGGACACCATTGCTGGTTCTATACAGTGAGCTGGACCACTGCGAAGTTCCAGTCTGCCTCATTAGCACCATTGGGTGCTTCACCTTTTTGAGTATTATTTGACATCTTGCAACTTTATCATACTGTGTCGGTGGTACTAGGCCATGGTGGCGCCTCTGTTCTTCTTTTTTCTTTAGATGGTTAGTGTTTGGCTGAAGCCATTTATTATCAATCAACTGTGTTTATCATAATGACAATAGAAACTACCCAAATGACCCTGATCAAAAGTTTACATACCCTGGTGATTTTGGCCTGATAACATGCAAGGTAGCCATCCTCACCTGTGATCTGTTTGCTTGTAATTAGTGTGTGTGTATAAAAGGTCAATCAATTTCTGGACTCCTGACAGACCCTTGCATCTTTCATCCAGTGCTGCACTGACATTTCTGGATTCTGAGTCATGGGGAAAGAAAAAGAATTGTCAAAGGATCTGTGGGAATAGGTAGTTGAACTGTATAAAACAGGAAAGGGATATAAAAAGATATCCAAGGAATTGAGAATGCAAATCAGCAGTGTTCAAACTCTAATCAAGAAGTGGAAAATGAGGGGTTCTGTTTGATAAAATACTGCATTCATGTTATCAGGCCAAAATCACCAGGGTATGTAAACTTTTGTTCAGGGTCATTTGGGTAGTTTCTGTTGTCATTGTGATTTAAAAAGAGTAAACACAGTTGATTGATAATAAATGGCTTTAGCCAAACACTAACCATGAGTGAAAGAAAAGGTTTTTGTGTCATTCATATTCTCTGAAAAATGGCCAAGAAATCATAAATTCTGCCAGGGTATGTAAACTTATGAGCACAACTGTACATATGCCAAGGAACATGGGCACTTAAAGTGAATGTAGATTTTGATGCTAAAGTGCCCATTTTTAAAAAAATTCTATTAAAACCAGTGGCACTTTAATTCATCAAAACTTAAATTTCACTCGTGAAAAAATACTTACCTTTTAAACTTGACAGCCGCTCCAGCTTCCCCCGGTCGTCGCAAAGTCATTTCTGACGTCAGAAATGATGGATTGGTCATCCTCCAATCATGGCATCCCCCCCAGGGGAATCAGTGTCTGATTCAAAGCCGTGATTGGAGGAAGCCGGATTCGTCATTTTAGACCCAGAGGCTTTGCAACGGGTCGAGGAAGCTGGAGCGGCTGTCAAGATTAAAAGCTAAGTATTTTCACAAAACAAGTGAAATATAAATTTTTATGAATTAAATTTTTAAAAACCGGGCACTTTAGCTTCAAATTTATATTCACTTTAACAACATAAACCACATATGTGGTCTCACATGTGAAACATTCTTTGAGTTTAAATATGTTGCTTCTGCTGGGGTGTGTGAAACTGGCACCCCTAATAATGGAAAGACGGCTCGCACAACCCATGCAGGGGAAACCACCTGTCTTTTTAGCTGTTAAATAATTTTGTTTTGGAACCTTCTCTGGGCCAATGTCAGATTTAACTAATTGGTCTTTTAGATTTCTAACTCTTCGATACGCCATGAATGGACTTTGTTAAAAAGCTTTAAAGGGACAGTCAACTCAAATTTTGTTATTGTTTTAAAAGATAGATAATCCCTTTATTACCCATCACCAGCTTTGCACAGATAACATGGTTATATTAATACACTTTTTACCGCTGTGATTACCTTGTTTTAAGCATCTTCTGACGGCCCCCTGATCACATGACTTTATCTATTGACTTGCATTTCTATGTTGTTAGAATCCACAGGCGTCAGTACAATGTTATTTATATGGCTCACATGAACTTGCTTCCCCTGATGTGAAAAGCAAATACAAAATGTGATCATGGGGCTGTCTTTAGGGACTTAGAAACAGACAGAAATTTAGAGGTTTAAATGTTATAAAGTATATTGATATAACCATGTTGGTTGTGCAATGCTGGGGAATGGGTAGTAAAGGCATTATCTGTCTTTTTAAACAATAACATTTTTTGTGTTGACTGTCCCTTTAATATGTGGGTTACAATCTTGTAAAATATGCCAATGTTTTTTCAATATCATAGTTATCTTATCACTGTATGTACTGTGCTGAGTTACAAACGCCATTTACCAGAATAAAAAGTTTTAAAATAATGTAATGTAGAAGTTTGACCACATGGTGGCGATATATATCAATGTATAAGACTATGTACACTGGTGTGTTTGGAAAAGAAGCCAGTAACTTACTGTATAAAAAAGCCATAGTAGCAGTAATATGTATTGCATGAATATGGGTGGATGCACCCGAAACGTCACATGATTTGCTTTTTAAGATGATCCAATAAAGAATTGATTTTATGTGGACATATTATATGCTTTTTGGATAATTTCTCTGTACAACGGCACATTTAAGTCCTATTGGCAGCTGAGGGATTTACTTTATCTTTATTGGAAACAAATATTAACCTGTTGAGCGTGAAGTATGACACGTTATCTTCCACACTAAGCTCAGAGTGCAGAGGACAACCGTATATAGTCTTCCTAAGGCCCCCCATTATGATTTACATCCTAGGGGCTTCTGCATTGTAGCTGGTATAGGAGAATGCAGTCTTCTTTCCCATTACTGGCTGCTGTTGAATTCACCATCACATCACAACAGCTGCATAGATTTTCCTGATATTTTAGTTGCAGATGGGGGGAGGGGGGTTTGAAAATACATATCTTAGCCTCCAGATCACTGGAAATGGCAGACTCTCCTCTTTCAAATTAACCACTAGCCCCAATTAAACACCCATACAGTGTGTTATGGTGGAGAGTGAACTGGTGCTAAATTTGTGACCCTGTGTTTGAAATATTTAGGACTCCCGTGCCACTATTTACCATGCACGCCATAGAAAATGACACAAAAATTAATAGTTATGCTCATTTTATATGGTGGTATTTTCTTTTCTTTTCTAAAAATGCTTGGTCTGGTGAAAAAGGAGGTATATTTAGTGTGGATGTATCACAGAAAAAGTTTCAGAAGACTAACAGCTCTTGCACTGGGGTGTAAAATGGCTTTACAGTTTAAGGTACAGTCTAGTCAAAATTAAACTATCATGATTCAGATAGGGCAGGCAATTTTTAACAACTTACTTTTTATCATCAAATTTGCTTCAGTCTCTTAATATTCTTTGTTGAAAGAACAAAGTCAGCACTGATTGGCTAAAATGCAAGTCCATCAAAAGAACTGAGATAAAGGGTCAGTCTTTAGAGGCCTAGAATTAGGTAATCACAGAGATAAAAAGTATATTAATATAACAGTGTTGGTTATGCAAAACTGGGGAATGGATAATAAAGGGATTATCTATATTTTTAAAGAATAAACATTATCAAGTAGACTGTCCCTTTAGGGGTTAAGCATAACAATACAGAATATATATTTTTTCCAGTATATTTATATTCCGTCTAGCATTTTGTTTAAGCATTCTAATTCTAAGTATAAGTGAAGTTCCCTTCATAGACTTAATGTAGTTATTACATTCTTGTCTTGTTCTAGCTTTCTGTGGTTAAAGGGACAGTCAAGCTAAAAAATATTATTTCTTATTCACATAATGTATTAAATGTTTTTAACAGCAAACTGTAGCCCAAATTTGATCGAAATATATTTAACAAGTAAAACAACTTACAAGTTCTTTTTCCGGCCGTTTTGAAATAGCCGCCTCACCCCTCCTTCCCTGACGTCACTGACCGCTTCAGCTAGTCGATCGTGTGCATTCACAAACACATAGAAGCTGGTGAATGCTCCCAAAAGAAAAAGTGCTGGGACCAAGTCATTTGATTTCCTGAAAGCCGCCAGCCGGTGCCAATACCCAGCCTTGTGATGCCCAAATACGTTGTATGTTGTTACAGAGCTGAGCCGCTCCCTGCATAAAACTGCTGGCGCACACAGCTAGGATGTGTCCCATGAGTGGAGCCGGCCGTGCAATCATCACATTCCAGCTCATTCTGTTCTGTACGAAGAAAGTAAATGCTGTGAAACGATGTAAAAGACTCCCTCGTCTGTGGCTGCCGCTCCTTGATAGCTCCGGAAATCTCGAGCCATAACGCAGTGCCTGCTATATTTAATTGGTACAGTAGATTACCCTGCAGTGCATGCTATTTCAGTGGATTATTTGCAGTGTATAATACAATATATATTTGCACAGCCGTGTAGATTCATATCCACTTCAGGCCCTAAGGTAATTAACAGAGTTATCGTTATAGTCTAACACATCTAACAGTAAAAAGCCAGCGCATGTCTAAACAAAGCCTTGTTGTGTGTTGTATTATTATTTATTAGCAGTCATTATTTAATCACACGGCCTTTCCTCGTACAGAACAGAATGAGCTGGAATGTGATGATTGCACGGCCGGCTCCGCTCATGGGACACATCCTAGCTGTGTGCGCCAGCAGTTTTATGCAGGAAGCGGCTCAGCTCTGTAACAACATACAACGTATTTGGGCATCACAAGGCTGGGTGTTGACACCGGCTGGCTGCTTTCAGGAAATCAAATGACTTGGTCCCAACACTTTTTCTTTTGGGAGCTTTCACCAGCTTCTATGTGTTTGTGAATGCACAGGATCGACTAGCTGAAGTCAGTGGAAGTGGTTAGTGACGTCAGGGAAGGAGGGGTGAGGCGGCTATTTCAAAACGGCCGGAAAAGAACTTGTAAGTTGTTTTACTTGTTAAATATATTTCGATCAAATTTGGGCTACAGTTTGCTGTTAAAAACATTAAATACATTGTGAATAAGTAATAATATTTTTTAGGTTGACTGTCCCTTTAAGGTCTCGTTCCACCAGAGATTTATGATGGTCCAATTATAATTAAAACTTTAGTTGAACAACTTAGTAAGGCGGCTACTTTGTTGTATCTGCATACATCCACATAGTGTTTTTAGCATAATGTTTTGTTTTGTCTTACGCACAAGCAGCATTTGGAATCAAAGTCCGCTACCCCCTTGTTTGGTTCTTTTTTTTTTTTCCCCTTCCATGTCTCTTATGGTCCATCTTTGGTACACTAAGGCTTTAGGAATGACAAAAGTTTACTTTATGTAGATAATATTTGTAATATCTAAATAAACATTTTGCTTATACACTGCTCAAAAAAATAAAGGGAACACTAAAATAACACATCCTAGATCTGAATGAATAACATATTCTAATTAAATACTTTGTTCTTTACATAGTTGAATGTGCTGACAACAAAATCACACAAAAATTAAAAAATGGAAATCAAAATTTTCAACCCATGGAGGTCTGGATTTGGAGTCACACTCAAAATTAAAGTGGAAAAACACACTACAGGCAGATCCAACTTTGATGTAATGTCCTTAAAACAAGTCAAAATGAGGCTCAGTAGTGTGTGTGGCCTCCACGTGCCTGTATGACCTCCCTACAACGCCTGTGCATGCTCCTGATGAGGTGGCGGATGGTCTCCTGAGGGATCTCCTCCCAGACCTGGACTAAAGCATCCACCAACTCCTGGACAGTCTGTGGTGCAAAGTGAAGTTGGTGGATGGAGCGAGACATGATGTCCCAGATGTGCTCAATTGGATTCAGGTCTGGGGAACGGGAGGGCCAGTCCATAGCATCAATGCCTTCGTCTTGCAGGAACTGCTGACACACTCCAGCCACATGAGGTCTAGCATTGTCTTGCATTAGGAGGAACCCAGGGCCAACCGCACCAGCATATGGTCTCACAAGGGGTCTGAGGATCTCATCTTGATACCTAATGGCAGTCAGGCTACCTCTGGCGAGCACATGGAGGGCTGTTCGGCCCCTCAAAGAAATGCCACCCCACACCATTACTGACCCACTGCCAAACTGGCCATGCTGGAGGATGTTGCAGGCAGCAGAACATTCTCCACGGCGTCTCCAGACTGTCACGTCTGTCAAATGTGCTCAGTGTGCCCCTGCTTTCATCTGTGAAGAGAACAGGGCGCCAGTGGCGAATTTGCCAATCTTGGTGTTCTCTGGCAAATGTCAAACGTCCTGCACGGTGTTGGACTGTAAGCACAACCCCCACCTGTTGACGTTGGGTCCTCATACCACCCTCATGGAGTCTGTTTCTGACCGTTTGAGCAGACACATGCACATTTGTGGCCTGCTGGAGGTCATTTTGCAGGGCTCTGGCAGTGCTCCTCCTGTTCCTCCTTGCACAAAGGCGGAGGTAGCGGTCCTGCTGCTGGGTTGTTGCCCTCCTACGGCCTCCTCCACGTCTCCTGATGTACTGGCCTGTCTCCTGGTAGCGCCTCCATGCTCTGGACACTACGCTGACAGACACAGCAATCCTTCTTGCCACAGCTCGCACTGATGTGCCATCCTGGATGAGCTGCACTACCTGAGCCACTTGTGTGGGTTGTAGACTCCGTCTCATGCTACCACTAGAGTGCAAGCACCACCAGCATTCAAAAGTGACCATAACATCAGCCAGAAAGCATAGGAACTGAGAAGTGGTCTGTGGTCACCACCTGCAGAACCACTCCTTTATTGGGGGTGTCTTGCTAATTGCCTATAATTTCCACCTGTTGTCTATCCCATTTGCACAACAGCATGTGAAATTGATTGTCACTCAGTGTTGCTTCCTAAGTGGACAGTTTGATTTCACAGAAGTGTGATTGACTTGGAGATACATTGTGTTGTTTAAGTGTTCCCTTTATTTTTTTGAGCAGTGTATTTATGAAAGCTTTTACCCCAAATCAATTTGTTGATTATATATTTGATCTGTTTCTTCAGGCTGGAAGGAAAATAAGAATGACACAGGATTAACAGTTTTTTATGTCCTTGTCTATCTGAAGTTGTGATGTTGACTCTTTTGGTAACTAAATATCTGTTTAATTTCTTCCCTAAGGACAGTACGGGATGGACATGAATTGCACATTCACCCAACATCTGTGCTATATGCAGAAAAACCTCCAAACTGGTGAGAGAGAGTTCATGCCTTGTATCCATGTGTCTGTACTTTGTAATGGTGACACGCAGGAACACTGATTTTTCATTTGTAATTTTGTATGTCTGACCTGAGTTCTGACTGTTACATGCTACAATTGTTATGCTCTGCACCACTGTGTCTTGTTTGTGTTTGTGACAAGTAATATTTCTACCTATGTGTTGTGATTATTTTGTATGATACTTGAAGGGGAGATAACTCAGGAGGTATAAGCTGCCTGTTCCTGTAATACGTCACACTATCTGCTGATTATTTTGACACTGTATTGTTTTTATAGGGTGCTGTTTAGCGAGGTTATCCAGACAAGTAAATATTACATGCGAGACGTGACATCCGTTGAGTCGGCCTGGCTTCTGGAGCTTGCACCGCACTTCTACCAGCAGGGGACGGTATGTAACTAATTATTTAACTGGGGCAACACACACACCTACCTACCTACCTACATGTACTTGTACATATTATGCAACCAACACACACAGATTGTTTCTAGTTAAATTTATTCTCTCTCTCTCTCTCTCTCTCTCTCTCTCTCTCTCTCTCTCTCTCTCTCTCTCTCTCTCTCTATATATATATATATATATATATATATATATATATATATATATATATATATATATATATATATATATATATATATATATATATACACACACACACACCTACCTCGTTTTATTGTTTGTTTTTTTACAAATTGATGATTTGCAGCAAACCTGCGTCAGGCAAGTTTATCAGCGCCAGATGATGATTAGCATTTTTTTAGCAATAAAGTATTTTTTAACTAAGGTATGTACATTGTTTTTTTTATACATAATGCTATTGCACACTGAACCCAATTTTTTTCTTTCATGATTCAGATAGAGCATGCAATTTTAAGCAACATTTTAATTTACTATTATTATCAATTTTTCTTGGTTCTCGTTGTATCTTTATTTGAAAATGCAGGAATGTAAGCTTATGCGCCAGCCCATCTTTGGTTCAGCACCTGGGTGGCGCTTGCTGATTGGTGGCTAAATGTAGTCACCAATCAGCAAGCGCTATCCAGGGTGCTTAACCAAAAAGGGCCAGCTCCTATGCTTACATTCCTGCTTTTTTTAAATAAAGATACCAAGAGAATGAAGAAAAATTGATACTAGGAGTAAATTAGAAAATTGCTTAAAATTGCATGCTGTATCTGAATCATGAAAGAAAAAAATTGTGTTTAGTGTCCCTTTTAATAGACTACAGTATAGTGTAAACATAACTTTTATGTATGCATTGGAAAACAAACAAATTTGTGTGGCTCACTTTATTGTGATATTCACTTTATTGCATTGGTCTGGAGCCAAAACCACAATATCTCTGAGGTATGCCTTTATAGAGTACCTTGCCAAATTATTACACCCATTCTTAATAGTGTTGATTTCTTTTTTAGTTTTGTAACCATTTCTTATTCAATGTTATATTAGCAACATCTGCAATACATATGTACGTGTAATTTGATCCATTTTTTTTATTCTTTACAGAACTACGTGATAAACCTATAATTTCAGCAGTCTTGTACTGCAACATGTTTTCTTGCTTTCAACAGGATGATTACTTGACCGACTTTCTTTAATAAGTCACTTTGTTTACCCATCTGCAAAAAACATACATTTGTCAATTTACCAAATATTTTAGTGGTATTACATCTAATTACACATAAATATGTATTGCAGATGTTGCCAATATAAAAAGTAATAAGAAATGGGTACAAAACTAAAAAAATCAATCAACACTAATAAGAATAAATATAAAAAAAAATATAAAAAATAAATAAATATATATATATATATATATATATATATATACACACACACACACACAGGGCTCCAAATTTCAAGTCCTAAGCTACTAGCCAGGACAAAATGTTACTGGCCACTTCTAATCACACCCACTACTTCACCCCCTCTTTCCATATGTTAAGCTATAGTGAAACATTTCCTTCCTAAGATAGGGAGAGTCCACGGCCTCATTCCTTACTGTTGGGAAATACAACACCTGGCCACCAGGAGGAGGCAATGATACCCCAGCCAAAGGCTTAAATATCCCTCCCACTTCCTCATTACCCCAGTCATTATTAAGTGTCAGAAGATTCGGAGAGTCCTGAATAGGACTGGAGTTTTAAGTAGTCTTGTCAACCTCTCAGTGAGAGTATTGATAAAAGTTAGAGTCTGGAGATGCAGGGAAAGTTTTTCTGCGAAACCATCCAGACTACTGCTAACAGCTCCTAAGCAATCTGTGTTGACGAGTTTTACTGCCTGCTTTCTCTCACTCAAGTCCATGTCAGGAATGCTGCTATAGGACTGTCACACTTGAGAGGCTGTGTTCTGTTCCACAGCATGGATTCTGGAGGTAAGATCGTTTCAATTTTTACACATAAAACGCTATAACAGGGTCACAGTGTGGCTCCTTTATACCTTGATAGGATCCAGGGTTAATATACTCTGAAGGGGGTTTATTGAACAGTTGGGGTTAATTAATCAGTGTATTAATTATTTACATGCTGCTTTGTATGATTTTTTTTTCTGGGCTGATAGACTCATGGTGTTTTTAGCTGGAACAAACAGGTTTCACTTTTAAGGTTCACTTTCGTTTTTAAAAGTGTTGCACAGCTCCTATTACTTGCTGTACTTGTAATAACAGGGGAAGTATTGTCTTGCACTCCATTCCGGCTGAGACTTGAACCTGAGAAAAGCATTTTCTCTGTTAACTGTCTGGGTCTAGGAGGTGGTGAGTGCCCCAGCCATTGGGAGTATAAAGATGCAGTTTTCTATAATAAAAAACGTTTTTATTTTTTGTTGTCCTGTGGGTATAACCTGAGATATGGAAGACTCTCACTTGTTAGAAGGTACTCCTTCTGTATTAAATCATACCTGTTTAAATTGTGAGGAGGCTGTGGTTTTCCCGCCCACTTAATTATGTTCCACATGCCTTAACACTGTTATAAAGTCTAAGAAAGGAGACGAGCCTGCTAAAGCTCTTAGTCCCTCTGAGCCGTCTACCTGTCAGGACTCGGCGTCCCGTGAGATTACTACCCTTGCTACATTATCCACTCCACATGCAATTCCCCATCCGGAGGGGGCCTTCTTCCTGCGGACTTTGCCGTGCAGTTACAAATGGCGGTGTCTGCGGCCTTCAGTGCATTACCTCGCTTTAACAAACGCAAGAGAAAGGTTAAACATAGCTCTGATGACCCGGAGTCATCTAAATATTTATCGGATTTAGCTATTATGTCACAGTTATCCGATGATGAGTTAACCTTTGTAGCTTCAGAGGGTGAACTTTCTGGGTTGGAGTCCTTAGCGTCTAAGCCTCCTGCTGTGGAGGAACCGTCCTTTAGATTTAAAATTGAGCAAGTTTTTTTTTTATTAATGGAGGTTATGTCTGTTAGAGGTTCCAGAGGCCGCACTGCCTGAAGAACCAATTAAACCTAAATTAGACAAAATTTACGAAGACAGGAAAGTTCTTTTGACTTTTCCTGTGCCCTTTAAGAAGGCGAACATTATTAAGAATGGGAAAGAATTGGTTCTTCCTTTTCCCTCTCGTCTACTTTTAAAAAGTTGTTCTCTGTCCCGGACTCTCAACTGGATTTGTGGGGCTCCATTCCTAAGGTGGATGGGGCTATCTCTACGCTTGCTAAACTTACTAATATACTTCTTGAGGATAGTTCTTCTTTCAGAGAGCTGATGGATAAGAAAATGGAAACCTTTTTGAGAAAAATGTTTCAACATACAGGAATTTTGGTTTAACCGGTGGCTGCAGTTGCCGGAGCGGCTTCCTACTGGTGCGACTCTTTGTTGGAACTCATTGAGGTGGAGTTTTCCAAGTCAGAATTAAAGCTCTGAGAATTGTTAATTCTTTTATCTGTGATGCAAACGTGCAAATTATTTGCCTAAATGCAAAGGCCTCTGGCTTTGCGGTCCTAACCCGCCGGGCGCTCTGGCTAAAGTCCTGGTCTGTGGATATGACTTCTAAGTCCAGACTCCTTTCTCTTCCCTTCAAGGGAAAGATTTTATTTGGTCCAGGCCTTGACTCCATTATTTCTACGGTTACCGGAGGCAAGGGTGCCTTCCTACCGCAAGAAAAGAAGAACAAGTCTAAGGGACGACAATCTTCTAATTTTCTTTCCTTTCATCCTGACAAATCTCAACGACAACAATCCTTCTCCAAGCCTGAGCAACCTAAGAGTACTTGGAAGCCGGCACAGTCCTGGAATAAATCCAATATGAAGAAGTCCACCAAAAAACAAATCAGCATGAAGGGGCGGCCCCTGATCCGGGATCGGATCATGTAGGGAGCAGACTGTCTCTTTTTTCAGATGCCTGGTTCAAGGACGTACAGGATTCATGGGTCCTGGAGGTGGTATCTCAAGGATACAAGATAGGCTTTAAATCTCATCCGCCAAGGGGCAGATTCCTTCTCTTAAATCTGTCTACCAGACCAGAAAAGAGGGATGCCTTTTTAGGGTACGTTCGGGATCTATCCTCCTTAGGAGTCATTGTCCCGGTGCCTATCGAAGAAAGAGGTTTGGGGTTTTATTCAAACCTTTTCGTGGTCCCAAAGAAGGAGGGAACTTTCCGCCCAATTCTGGACCTAAAGTGCTTAAACAAATTTCTCAGTGCCCCTTCCTTCAAGATGGAGATAAGGTCCATCCTTCCTTTAATTCAGGAAGTCCAGTTTATTACCACTATAGATCTGAAGGACGCTTACCGTAATGTTCCAATCCACAGGGAACACTTTCAGTTCCTGAGGCTTGCATTCCTGGACCAGCACTTCCAGTTCATTGCCCTTCTGTTTGGCCTAGATACTGCTCCAAGAATCTTTAAGAAGGTTCTGGGGGCTCTTCTAGCCGTTGCCAGAACTCATGGTATTGCAGTAGCCCCATAATTGGACGATATTCTGGTGCAAGCACCATCCTTTTGTCTTCCGGAAGAATTCTCAGAGTCCCTTCTCAGTCTTCTTCGATCACATGGATGGAAGATAAACTTGGAATAGAGTTCTCTTATCCTAAGTACCAGGGTATAATTCCAGGCTACTATATTATAGACTCCATATCCATGAGGATATTTCTAACAGACCAGAGATGTTGCAAGCTAACTTCGGCATGTCTTGCCCTCCGGACCTCCTTGAGTCCCTCTGTGGCTCAGTGTATGGAGGTGATTGGTCTCATGGTGTCCTGCATAGACATCATTCCTTTTTCCAGGTTCTGTCTCAGACCTTTACAACTGTGCATGCTGAGGCAGTGGAACGGCAATCATTCAGATCTGTCTCCACAGATTGTATTAGACAGCCAGTTGAGAGAATCACTCTCTTGGTGGCTCTGTCCAGATCATCTGTGTCCTTAGGGACATGCTTCTTAAGACCATCCTGGGAGATTGTGACTACGGACGCAAGCCTATCCGGATGGGGAGCTGTTTGGGGTGCCAGGAAGGCACAGGGGTTGTGGACTCAGGCGGAATCCTTCCTCCCGATCAATATTTTGGAACTATGGGCAATCTTGAAGGCCTTAAAGGCTTGGCCACTTCTGGCTTAGTCCCAGGTTATCAGATTCCAATCAGACAATATAACCTGGCTTACATCAACCGTCAGGGGGGAAATGAGAAGTTCCTTGGAGATGAAGGAAGTATCTCAGATTCTGGAGTGGGCGGAGGCCCACAGCTGTTCGCTGTCAGCGATCCACATTCCGGGTGTGGACAACTGGGAGGCGGATTTTCTCAGCAGGCAATCCTTCCATCCAGGGGAATGGTCTCTCCATCCCGAGGTGTTTGCAGAGATATGCAGCAAGTGGGGGACGCCGGAAATAGATCTCATGGCGTCCCGTCTCAATACCAAGCTACCCAGGTACGTGTCGAGCGATCCCCAAGCGGATCTAATAGATGCACTAGCAGTGCCCTGAAGGTTCAAATTCGTATATCTTTCTTTCATGTAATTGGCAAGAATCCATGAGCTAGTGACGTATGGGATATACATTCCTACCAGGAGGGGCAAAGTTTCCCAAACCTCAAAATGCCTATAAATACACCCCTCACCACACCCACAATTCAGTTTTTACAAACTTTGCCTCCCATTGAGGTGGTGAAGTAAGTTTTTGCTAGATTTCTACGTTGATATGCGCTTTGCAGCAGGCTGAAGCCCGGTTTTCCTCTCAGAGTGCAGTGAATGTCAGAGGGATGTGTAGAGAGTATTGCCTATTTGAATACCATGGTCTTCCTCTAGGGGATCTATTTCATAGGTTCTCTGTTACCGGTCGTAGAGATTTCTTCTCCTACTTCCCTTTTCAGATCGACGATATACTCTTATATACCATTACCTCTACTGATTCTCGTTTCAGTACTGGTTTGGCTATCTACTTTATGTAGATGAGTGTCTTTGGGTAAGTAAGTCTTATTTTATTTATGACACTCTCAGCTATGGTTTGGCACTTTATATGTAAAGTTCTAAATATATGTTTTATACTTATATTTGCCATGATTCAGGTCAATCAGTTTATTTTCTTTCTTTCAGACTGTCAGTTTCATTTTTTGGGAAAATGCATATGAATGAAATATTTTTCTTACCTAAATTTTCAATTTACTTTTTTCCTTTAAATTGCGGGCTGTTAGGCTCGCGGGTGCAAAAAATGCTAGAATTTATTGCGTCATTTTTTGGCGCGAGATTGACGTTTGTCTAACGTCAATGACGTCATTTCCAGCGTCGTAGTTGACGCCGGAAGTTTTCACATAGTTGCGTCATTTTTGACTCTCGTGTTTATTTCAGACGTTTTTGGCGCCAAAAAATATGTGGGCGTCATACTTGCCGCCAGTTTTTACATTATTTAAGTCTCACTTTTTAGTTGCTTCTGGTTTCTAGAGGCTTGTTCTGTTTGCATTTTTTCCCATTCCTGAAACTGTCATTTAAGGAATTTGATAATTTTGCTCTATATGTTGTTTTTCTATTACATATTGCAAGATATTCCAAAAACTGTTCCTGTATCAGAAAATACTGTTGGATTCCTGATGACTGATATCAGTCCTACCAAAGCTAAGTTCATTTATTTTAATGTTATGAATTTTATCTTTAGCTATGGTTTGTAATATGTTATCATGATAAACTTTCACATGCAGAGTCCATTAGTATTTATGCATT
Source organism: Bombina bombina (assembly GCF_027579735.1). Classification (NCBI taxonomy): domain Eukaryota; kingdom Metazoa; phylum Chordata; class Amphibia; order Anura; family Bombinatoridae; genus Bombina; species Bombina bombina. The sequence goes on along the minus strand of NC_069499.1, from coordinate 1,014,727,159 downwards.
ATCTATTGCTATTCTTTTTACATCTAATGTACAAGATATACCTAGGAATCTATGAGAATGTTTTTCTGATTCTATCCTAAAGGCTTTGTCTGACATCTCGCCTTCTAATAAAATTTATAGGTCTTTTTTAAACTTCTCATTTAGTTGATGAATTTTTAAATGACCGACAACATACTGAATTATCCTTCTCTGATGATGTTTTTTCTCATTTAGAATATACTTCATCAGATATTTGACACTAACAAATCTACTTTTTTATTTTAGAGTACATTCGTTGTTGAAAAGGTGTTGATTATATTGGATATTGAGGAGTCCAGTTCTTTTGATTTAAGACTGGCTAACATTTAAATTCTGATCATTAACCTCCTGTGGTTTCTTCAGAGGTTTTTTTCCATGATACTAGGGAATGGAATAGGCCTGGGACTTCTTTTTTAAGGTTTTTAAATTGTATCCTTAGTTAATGGGGCTATCTCTACTCTTGCTAAACATACTACTATTCCTATAGAAAATAGTATTTATTTTTTCCTTCAGATGGGAAACTTGTATCTTATCTAAGGAAAATTATTTTATCTCAGGTCCTTTTCTTAGGCCTGCAATTTATTTTGCTGATGTTGCAAATGCTTCAACTTTCTGTTTGGATACTTTAGTGCAACAAGTATCGGATTATGATTGGTTTTAGCATTGTTAAGTTAATCAACATGCTAATAATTTCATTTGTGTCGTCATTTTTTTGATATTTTCACAATTGAGGTTTAATCTATGTCTTTAGCTATTTTTAGCTAGAAGAACTTTGTGACTTAATCTTGGAATGCTAATTTGATTTCTAAAAATTCATATTTCTTTTTTTCCAAGGTAATCAATTATTTTGTTCACAATTGGATTCAATTTTTTCCAACTGTTACTCTGGGGAAGGGAGTTTTTTGTTGCTTCAAGATTGAGTTCTAAGAGTAAATCTTAAGCTTATATTAGTTTGTTCTTAATAAGGAACGGAATCCTAATTCTTCCCCAAGTAACATGTTTATAATTGGAAGCTTTCTTCAACATGGAATGAATTTAAACTATTTAAAAGATCAAAGTCAGCCCCCTAAATTTGCATGTAGGTGCGTTTTTTTTATTCCAGCTTAGCTGGTAAGGGGCAGGTTTTGACTTTTTTAAATTTGTTTGGTTCAATTCGGTCCAAACTTCTTAGATTGGGGTACTGAATAGGATTCAGAGTAAAACCGCCTGTGAAGTTTTTTCTCTCTAGCATATTCCAGCTATTCCAGTAAAGGCTCACACTTTTCTGAAGTATGTTTCAGACCTGTATGTGTTGGGTACTTGTGAGGCGCGGCTGGTTACCCATTGGGGTCTCAAGGCACTGCTCAAACCTGGAGTTATCTGGGGTATTCATACCAGTTCCATTTCAGGAACAGGGTTTGGGGTTTTGTTCAAAACTAATTATTGTCCCAAAGATAGAAAATCTTTTTGATTTGTCATATAAGAGTTCCTTCTTTCAGAATGGTGTTTATATGGTCTATTCTGCCTTTTTGGTCAGTAAGGGCATTACTTGTTTACAATAGATACAATAAGATGCATATCTTCTTCTGTTTTCATTCAGATTATTTTCATTTTCTGAGATTCTCTTTTTTTGACAAGCATTACCAATTTGTTGCTTTTCCTTCTGGTCTAGCAACAGCTCTGAGAATCTTTTCAAGCTTCTCAGTGTTTTCTTATTTGGACGATCTCGTGGTACTGGCTCAGTCTTTTCGTTCTGCAGAATCTCATACGATTCAACTTTTGTTGTTTCTTCTAAGACATGGTTGGAGGATCTTTTTATCAAAAGATCCTTGGTTGCTCAGACAAAGGTCACCTTTTTTAGGTTTCCAAATAGATTGTGTCAATGTCTTTGTCTCTAACAGACAGGAAACAATTATATTGGGTTCAGTTTGTCGGAACCTTCAGTCTCTATTATTTCCTTCAGTAGCTATATGCATGGAAGTTTTAGGTCTCATGGCTGCAGCATTGGTTTCAATTCCCTTTGCTCATTTTCATATGAAACCTTTCCAGTTTTTTTATGCTGAATTAATGGTGCAGGGATTCTAGGATATCATTTTTAATATCTTTGAATTCCAATGTTCAACTATCTTTGACTTGGTGGTTAGATCACCATCATATAGTTCTACGGGTCTCTTCGATTCATCCAACCTGGACCTTGATCACTACAGATGCGATTCTTTTAGGTTGGGAGGCTGTCTGGGGATCTCTGTCAGCACAAGGGGTTTGGAAATCTCAGGAGGCGAGATTACCATTCAATATTTTGGAACTCCGTGCATTCTCAGAGTTCGTCAGTTTTGGCTTCTTTTTGAAGAGAGAGACGTTATTGTTTTTCAGACAGACAATGTCACAACTGTGGCGTATGTCAATCATCAGGGTGGGACTCTCAGTCCTTAGGCTGTGAAAGAAGTATCTTGGATACTTGCTTGGGCTAAATCCAGCTCCTGTCTAATTTCTGCGGTCCATTTCCCAGGTTTAGACAATTGGGAAGCGGATTATCTCTGTCAATCAAGCTTTACATCCGGGAGAATGGTCTCTTTACCCAGATGTGTTTTTCCAGTAATAGTTCTGATGGCATCTCATCTAAACAAGGAAACTTCCCAGGTACCTATTCAGGTCCAGATATCCTAAGGCGGAAACAGTGTATGCATTGACACTTCCTTGGAGTTATCAATCTGCCTATATTTTCGCTCCTTCTGGTTCTTCTTTTTTAGAGTGATTTTTCAAAATCATCATGGAGCAATCGTTTGTGCTGCTGGTGGCTCCAGCATGGCCACTCAGGTTTTGGTATATGGTTCTTGTTCGGATGTCCAGTTGCCAACCTTGGTCACTTCCATTTAGGCCAGACCTTATATCTTAAGATTCATTTTTTCCATCAGGAATTCAAATTATTAAATTTGATGGTATGGAAATTTAAACGCTTAGTCATAGAGGTTTCTCTGACTTAGTGATTAATACTATGTTGCAGGTTCGTAAATCTGTGTCTAGAAAGATTTATTATCGAGTTTGGAAGACTTACATCTTATGATGCTATTCTCATATTTTCTCTTGGCATTCTTTTAGAATTCCTAGGATTTTTATAGTTTTTTCATAAGGTTTTGTCTGCAAGTTCCTTGAAAGGACAAATCTCTGCTCTTTCTGTACTGTTTCACAGAAAAAAATGCTAATCTTTCTGATATTCATTGTTTTGTTCAGGCTTTGGTTCGTATCAAGCCTGTCATTAAGCCAATTTCTCCTCCTTGGAGTCTTAATTTGGTTCTGAGGGCTTAGCAGGCTCTTTCGTTTGAACATATGCATTCTTTGGGCATTGAATTACTTTCATGGAAAGTATTGTTCCTTTTGGCCATCTCTTCTGCTAGAAGAGTTTCTGAGTTATCTGCTCTTTCTTGTGAATCTCCTTTTTCTGATTTTTTCATCAGGATAAGGCGGTGTTGCGGACTTCATTTAAATTTTTACCTAAAGTTGTGAATTCTAACAACATTAGTAGAGAAATTTTTGTCCCTTCATTGTGTCCTAATCCTAAGAATTCTCTGGAGAGATCTTTACATTCTTTGGATGTAGTAAGAGCTTTGAAATATTATGTTGAAGCTACTAAAGATTTCAGAAAGACTTCTAGTCTATTTGTTTTCTTTTCTGGTTCTAGGAAGGTCAGAAGGCTTCTGCCTTTTCTTTGGCGTCTTGGTTAAAGTCTTTCATCATGCTTATGTGGAGTCGGGTAAATCCCTGCCTCAAAGGATTACGGCTCATTCTACTAGGTCAGTTTCTACTTCCTGGGCTTTTAGGAATGAAGCTTTTGTTGATCAGATTTGCAAAGCAGCAACTTGGTCTTCTTTGCATACTTTTACTAAATTCTACAATTTTTATGTTTTTTCTTCTTCAGAAGCAGTTTTTGGTAGAAAATTACTTCAGGCAGCTGTTTCAGTTTGATTCTTCTGCTTATAATTTCAGTTTTTTTCTTTATAAGATTAAAACTTTTTGATTTGGGTTGTGGATTATTTTTCTCAGCGGAATTGGCTGTCTTTATTTTATCCCTCCCTCTCTAGTGACTCTTGCGTGGAAGTTCCACATCTTGGGTATCTGCTATCCCATACGTCACTAGCTCATGGACTCTTGCCAATTACATGAAAGAAAACATAATTTATGTAAGAACTTACCTGATAAATTCATTTCTTTCATATTGGCAAGAGTCCATGAGGCCCACCCTTTTTGTGGTGGTTATGATATTTTTGTATAAAGCACAATTATTCCAATTCCTTGTTTGATGCTTTCGCTCCTTTCTTATCACCCCACTTCTTGGCTATTCGTTAAACTGAATTGTGGGTGTGGTGAGGGGTGTATTTATAGGCATTTTGAGGTTTGGGAAACTTTGCCCCTCCTGGTAGGAATATATATCCCATACGTCACTAGCTCATGGAATCTTGCCAATATGAAAGAAATTAATTTATCAAGTAAGTTCTTACATAAATTATGTTTCTCCAACATAGGTGTGTCCGGTCCACGGCGTCATCCTTACTTGTGGGATATTCTCTTCCCCAACAGGAAATGGCAAAGAGCCCAGCAAAGCTGGTCACATGATCCCTCCTAGGCTCCGCCTACCCCAGTCATTCTCTTTGCCGTTGTACAGGCAACATCTCCACGGAGATGGCTTAGAGTTTTTTAGTGTTTAACTGTAGTTTTTCATTATTCAATCAAGAGTTTGTTATTTTCAAATAGTGCTGGTACGTACTATTTACTCAGAAACAGAAAAGAGATGAAGAGTTCTGTTTGTATGAGGAAAATGATTTTAGCAACCGTAACTAAAATCCATGGCTGTTCCACACAGGACTGTTGAGAGCAATTAACTTCAGTTGGGGGAACAGTTTGCAGTCTCTTGCTGCTTGAGGTATGACACATTCTAACAAGACGATGTAATGCTGGAAGCTGTCATTTTCCCTATGGGATCCGGTAAGCCATGTTTATTACGATTGTAAATAAGGGCTTCACAAGGGCTTATTTAAACTGTAGACTTTTTTTGGGCTAAATCGATTGATATTAACACTTATTTAGCCTTGAGGAATCATTTATTCTGGGTATTTTGATTTAATAATATCGGCAGGCACTGTTTTAGACACCTTATTCTTTAGGGGCTTTCCCAAAGCATAGGCAGAGTCTCATTTTCGCGCCGGTGTTGCGCACTTGTTTTTGAGAGGCATGGCATGCAGTCGCATGTGAGAGGAGCTCTGATACTTATAAAAGACTTCTGAAGGCGTCATTTGGTATCGTATTCCCCTTTGGGTTTGGTTGGGTCTCAGCAAAGCAGATACCAGGGACTGTAAAGGGGTTTAAAGCTTAAAACGGCTCCGGTTCCGTTATTTTAAGGGTTAAAGCTTCCAAAATTGGTGTGCAATATTTTCAAGGCTTTAAGACGCTGTGGTGAAAATTTGGTGAATTTTGAACAATTCCTTCATGTTTTTTCGCAATTGCAGTAATAAAGTGTGTTCAGTTTAAAATTTAAAGTGACAGTAACGGTTTTATTTTAAAACGTTTTTTGTACTTTCTAATCAAGTTTATGCCTGTTTAACATGTCTGAACTACCAGATAGACTGTGTTCTGAATGTGGGGAAGCCAGAATTCCTATTCATTTAAATAAATGTGATTTATGTGATAATGACAATGATGCCCAAGATGATTCCTCAAGTGAGGGGAGTAAGCATGGTACTGCATCATTCCCTCCTTCGTCTACACGAGTCTTGCCCACTCAGGAGGCCCCTAGTACATCTAGCGCGCCAATTCTCCTTACTATGCAACAATTAACGGCTGTAATGGATAATTCTGTCAAAAACATTTTAGCCAAAATGAACCCTTGTCAGCGTAAGCGTGGCTGCTCTGTTTTAGTTACTGAAGAGCATGACGACGCTGATATTAATATCTCTGAAGGGCCCCTAACCCAATCTGAGGGGGCCAGGGAGGTTTTGTCTGAGGGAGAAATTACTGATTTAGGGAACATTTCTCAGCAGGCTGAATCTGATGTGATTACATTTAAATTTAAATTGGAACATCTCCGCATTTTGCTTAAGGAGGTATTATCCACTCTGGATGATTGTGAAAATTTAGTCATCCCAGAGAAACTATGTAAAATGGACAAGTTCCTAGAGGTGCCGGGGCTCCCAGAAGCTTTTCCTATACCCAAGCGGGTGGCGGACATTGTTAATAAAGAATGGGAAAGGCCCGGTATTCCTTTCGTCCCTCCCCCCATATTTAAAAAATTGTTTCCTATGGTCGACCCCAGAAAGGACTTATGGCAGTCAGTCCCCAAGGTCGAGGGAGCGGTTTCTACTTTAAACAAACGCACCACTATTCCCATAGAGGATAGTTGTGCTTTCAAAGATCCTATGGATAAAAAATTAGAAGGTTTGCTTAAAAAGATGTTTGTTCAGCAGGGTTACCTTCTACAACCCATTTCATGCATTGTCCCTGTCACTACAGCCGCATATTTCTGGTTTGATGAACTGCTTAAGGTGCTCGATAGTGACTCTCCTCCTTATGAGGAGATTATGGACAGAATCAATGCTCTCAAATTGGCTAATTCTTTCACTCTAGACGCCTCTTTGCAATTGGCTAAGTTAGCGGCTAAGAACTCTGGGTTTGCTATTGTGGCGCGCAGAGCGCTTTGGTTGAAATCTTGGTCGGCTGATGCGTCTTCCAAGAACAAGCTACTAAACATTCCTTTCAAGGGGAAAACGCTGTTTGGTCCTGACTTGAAAGAGATTATCTCTGATATCACTGGGGGTAAGGGCCACGCCCTTCCTCAGGATCGGCCCTTCAAGGCAAAAAATAGACCTAATTTTCGTCCCTTTCGTAAAAACGGACCAGCCCAAGGTGCTACGTCCTCTAAGCAAGAGGGTAATACTTCTCAGGCCAAGCCAGCTTGGAGACCAATGCAAGGCTGGAACAAGGGAAAGCAGGCCAAGAAACCTGCCACTGCTACCAAGACAGCATGAAATATTGGCCCCCGATCCGGGACCGGATCTGGGGGGGGGCAGACTCTCTCTCTTCGCTCAGGCTTGGGCAAGAGATGTTCTGGATCCTTGGGCGCTAGAAATAGTCTCCCAGGGTTATCTTCTGGAATTCAAGGGACTTCCCCCAAGGGGGAGGTTCCACAAGTCGCAGTTGTCTTCAGACCACATAAAAAGACAGGCGTTCTTACATTGTGTAGAAGACCTGTTAAAAATGGGAGTGATTCATCCTGTTCCATTAAGAGAACAAGGGATGGGGTTCTACTCCAATCTGTTCATAGTTCCCAAAAAAGAGGGAACGTTCAGACCAATCCTAGATCTCAAGATCTTAAACAAATTTCTCAAGGTCCCATCGTTCAAGATGGAAACCATTCGAACTATCCTTCCTTCCATCCAGGAAGGTCAATTTATGACCACGGTGGATTTAAAGGATGCGTATCTACATATTCCTATCCACAAGGAACATCATCGGTTCCTAAGGTTTGCATTCCTGGACAAACATTACCAGTTCGTGGCGCTTCCTTTCGGATTAGCCACTGCTCCAAGGATTTTCACAAAGGTACTAGGGTCCCTTCTAGCGGTGCTAAGACCAAGGGGCATTGCAGTAGTACCTTACCTGGACGACATTCTGATTCAAGCGTCGTCCCTTCCTCAAGCAAAGGCTCACACGGACATTGTCCTGGCCTTTCTCAGATCTCACGGCTGGAAAGTGAACGTGGAAAAGAGTTCTCTATCCCCGTCAACAAGGGTTCCCTTCTTGGGAACAATTATAGACTCCTTAGAAATGAGGATCTTTCTAACAGAGGCCAGAAAAACAAAGCTTCTGGACTCTTGTCGGATACTTCATTCCGTTCCTCTTCCTTCCATAGCTCAGTGCATGGAAGTGATCGGGTTGATGGTGGCGGCGATGGACATAGTTCCTTTTGCGCGCATTCATCTAAGACCATTACAACTGTGCATGCTCAGTCAGTGGAATGGGGACTATACAGACTTGTCTCCGAAGATACAAGTAAATCAGAGGACCAGAGACTCACTCCGTTGGTGGCTGTCCCTGGACAATCTGTCTCAAGGGATGATGTTCCACAGACCAGAGTGGGTCATTGTCACGACCGACGCCAGTCTGATAGGCTGGGGCGCGGTCTGGGGATCCCTGAAAGCTCAGGGTCTTTGGTCTCGGGAAGAATCTCTTCTACCGATAAATATTCTGGAACTGAGAGCGATATTCAATGCGCTCCAGGCCTGGCCCCAGCTTGCGAGGACCAGGTTCATACGGTTTCAATCAGACAACATGACGACTGTTGCGTACATCAACCATCAGGGGGGAACAAGGAGTTCCCTAGCGATGGAAGAAGTAACCAAAATTATTCTTTGGGCGGAGTCTCACTCCTGCCACCTGTCTGCTATCCACATCCCAGGAGTGGAAAATTGGGAAGCGGATTTTCTGAGTCGTCAGACATTGCATCCGGGGGAGTGGGAACTCCATCCGGAAATCTTTGCCCAAGTCACTCACCTGTGGGGCATTCCAGACATGGATCTGATGGCCTCTCGTCAGAACTTCAAAGTTCCTTGCTACGGGGCCAGATCCAGGGATCCCAAGGCGGCTCTAGTGGATGCACTAGTAGCACCTTGGACCTTCAAACTAGCTTATGTGTTCCCGCCATTTCCTCTCATCCCCAGGCTGATAGCCAGGATCAAGCAGGAGAGGGCGTCGGTGATCTTGATAGCTCCTGCGTGGCCACGCAGGACTTGGTATGCAGATCTGGTGAATATGTCATCGGCTCCACCTTGGAAGCTACCTTTGAGACGAGACCTTCTTGTTCAGGGTCCGTTCGAACATCCGAATCTGGTTTCACTCCAGCTGACTGCTTGGAGATTGAACGCTTGATTTTATCGAAGCGAGGATTCTCAGATTCTGTGATCGATACTCTTGTTCAGGCCAGAAAGCCTGTGACTAGAAAGATTTACCACAAAATTTGGAAAAAAGGATTATCTGCAAGTTCCCTGAAGGGACAGATTTCTGCCTTGTCGGTATTACTTCACAAAAAGCTGGCAGCTGTGCCAGATGTTCAAGCCTTTGTTCAAGCTCTGGTTAGAATCAAGCCTGTTTACAAACCTTTGACTCCTCCTTGGAGTCTCAATTTAGTTCTTTCAGTTCTTCAGGGGGTTCCGTTTGAACCCTTACATTCCGTTGATATTAAGTTATTATCTTGGAAAGTTTTGTTTTTAGTTGCGATTTCTTCTGCTAGAAGAGTCTCAGAATTATCTGCTCTGCAGTGTTCTCCTCCTTATCTGGTGTTCCATGCAGATAAGGTGGTTTTACGTACTAAACCTGGTTTTCTTCCAAAAGTTGTTTCTAACAAAAACATTAACCAGGAGATTATCGTACCTTCTCTGTGTCCAAAACCAGTTTCAAAGAAGGAACGTTTGTTGCACAATTTGGATGTTGTTCGCGCTCTAAAATTCTATTTAGATGCTACAAAGGATTTTAGACAAACATCTTCCTTGTTTGTTGTTTATTCAGGTAAAAGGAGAGGTCAAAAAGCAACTTCTACCTCTCTCTCTTTTTGGATTAAAAGCATCATCAGATTGGCTTACGAGACTGCCGGACGGCAGCCTCCCGAAAGAATCACAGCTCATTCCACTAGGGCTGTGGCTTCCACATGGGCCTTCAAGAACGAGGCTTCTGTTGATCAGATATGTAGGGCAGCGACTTGGTCTTCACTGCACACTTTTACCAAATTTTACAAGTTTGATACTTTTGCTTCTTCTGAGGCTATTTTTGGGAGAAAGGTTTTGCAAGCCGTGGTGCCTTCCATTTAGGTGACCTGATTTGCTCCCTCCCTTCATCCGTGTCCTAAAGCTTTGGTATTGGTTCCCACAAGTAAGGATGACGCCGTGGACCGGACACACCTATGTTGGAGAAAACAGAATTTATGTTTACCTGATAAATTTCTTTCTCCAACGGTGTGTCCGGTCCACGGCCCGCCCTGGTTTTTTTAATCAGGTCTGATATTTTATTTTCTTTAACTACAGTCACCACGGTACCATATGGTTTCTCCTATGCAAATATTCCTCCTTAACGTCGGTCGAATGACTGGGGTAGGCGGAGCCTAGGAGGGATCATGTGACCAGCTTTGCTGGGCTCTTTGCCATTTCCTGTTGGGGAAGAGAATATCCCACAAGTAAGGATGACGCCGTGGACCGGACACACCGTTGGAGAAAGAAATTTATCAGGTAAACATAAATTCTGTTTTTTTCCTCCATTACCGATTCTTCCTCGAGTGGTTGCCCGTATCAAGCAGGAACGGTATCAGTAATCCTGATTGCTCCATCGTGACCGTGAAGGACATGGGTCACGGATCTAGTGGGGATTTCCTCATCTCCTCCATGGAAGTTACCTTGTCGCAGAGACCTGCTGATACAAGGTCCATTTGTTCATTAAAATCTATATTTTCTGAGGCTGACTGTGTGGCGATTGAACGCTTAGTCTTAGCCAAGAGAGGTTTCTCTGAGAGTGTCATTGATACTCTTATTCAAGCTCATAAACCAGTTACTCGGCGTATCTACCACAAGGTGTGGAGGAACTACTTATTCTTGTGTGAAGAGCGTGATTTTTCCTGGCACAGAGTTAAGGTTGCCAGGATCTTTTCTCCAACATTGGTGTGTCCGGTCCACGGCGTCATCCTTACTTGTGGGATATTCTCCTCCCCAACAGGAAATGGCAAAGAGTCCCAGCAAAGCTGGTCACATGGTCCCTCCTAGGCTCCGCCCACCCCAGTCATTCTCTTTGCCGTTGCACAGGCAACATCTCCACGGAGATGGTTAAGAGTTTTTTGGTGTTTAAATGTAGTTTTTATTCTTCTATCAAGTGTTTGTTATTTTAAAATAGTGCTGGTATGTACTATTTACTCTGAAACAGAAAAGGATGAAGATTTCTGTTTGTAAGAGGAAGATGATTTTAGCAGACAGTAACTAAAATCGATTGCTGTTTCCACACAGGACTGTTGAGATGAAGTAACTTCAGTTGGGGGAAACAGTTAGCAGACTTTTCTGCTTAAGGTATGACTAGCCATATTTCTAACAAGACCATGTAATGCTGGAAGGCTGTCATTTCCCCTCATGGGGACCGGTAAGCCATTTTCTTAGTCAAACATAAAAGAATAAAGGGCTTAAAAAAGGGCTTAAAAACTGGTAGACATTTTTATGGGCTAAAACGATTGCTTTATTGGGACATATTATGCAGATTCTAGCTAATAATTGGCATTATAATCTTGGGGAACGTTTAAAAAAACGGCAGGCACTGTGTTGGACACCTTTTTTAGTCTGGGGGCCTTTCTAGTTATAGACTGAGCCTCATTTTCGCGCCATTACTGCGCAGTTGTTTTTGGAGAGCAAGGCATGCAGATGCATGTGTGAGGATCTAAGAATCACTAAAAAAGCTTCTAGAAGGCGTCATTTGGTATCGTATTCCCCTCTGGGCTTGGTTGGGTCTCAGCAAAGCATATAGCTGGGACTGTATAGGGGTTAAATTTAAAAACGGCTCCGGTTCCGTTATTTTAAGGGTTAAAGCTCTGAAATTTGGTGTGCAATACTTTTAATGCTTTAAGACACTGTGGTGAAATTTTTGAACAATTCCTTCATACTTTTTCACATATTCAGTAATAAAGTGTTTTCAGTTTGAAATTTAAAGAGACAGTAACGGTTTTATTTTAAAACGTTTTTTGTGCTTTGTTGACAAGTTTAAGCCTGTTTAACATGTCTGTACCTTCAGATAAGCTATGTTCTATATGTATGAAAGCCAATGTGTCTCCCAATTTAAATTTATGTGATAATTGTGCCATAGTGTCCAAACAAAGTAAGGACAGTAATGCCACAGATAATGATATTGCCCAAGATGATTCCTCAAATGAGGGGAGTAAACATGATACTACATCATCCCCTATTGTGTCTACACCAGTTTTGCCCACACAGGAGGCCCCTAGTACATCTAGTGCGCCAATACTTATTACCATGCAACAATTAACGGCTGTAATGGATAACTCCATAGCAAATCTTTTATCCAAAATGCCTACTTATCAGAGAAAGCGCGATTGCTCTGTTTTAAACACTGAAGAGCAAGAGGGCGCTGATGATAACTGTTCCGACATACCCTCACACCAATCTCAAGGGGCCATGAGGGAGGTTTTGTCTGATGGAGAAATCTCAGATTCAGGAAAAATTTCTCATCAAGCTGAACCTGATGTTGTGACATTTAAATTTAAATTAGAACATCTCCGCGCACTGCTTAAGGAGGTGTTATCTACTCTGGATGATTGTGACAATTTGGTCATTCCAGAGAAATTATGTAAGATGGACAAGTTCCTAGAGGTTCCGGTGCCCCCCCGACGCTTTTCCTATACCCAAGCGGGTGGCGGACATAGTAAATAAAGAGTGGGAAAAGCCCGGCATACCTTTTGTTCCCCCCCCCTATATTTAAGAAATTATTTCCTATAGTCGACCCTAGAAAGGACTTATGGCAGACAGTCCCCAAGGTCGAGGGGGCGGTTTCTACTCTAAACAAACGCACTACTATTCTTATCGAAGATAGTTGTGTTTTCAAAGATCCTATGGATAAAAAATTAGAGGGTTTGCTTAAAAAGATTTTTGTACAGCAGGGTTACCTTCTACAACCAATTTCATGCATTGTTCCTGTCACTACGGCAGCGTGTTTCTGGTTCGAGGAACTAGAAAAGTCGCTCAGTAGAGAATCTTCATATGAGGAGGTTATGGACAGAGTTCACGCACTTAAATTGGCTAACTCTTTTGTTTTGGATGCCGCTTTGCAATTAGCTAGATTAGCTGCGAAAAATTCAGGGTTTGCTATCGTGGCGCGCAGAGCGCTTTGGCTAAAGTCTTGGTCAGCGGATGTGTCTTCCAAGACAAAATTGCTTAACATTCCTTTCAAAGGTAAAACATTATTTGGACCAGATTTGAAAGAGATTATTTCAGACATCACTGGGGGAAAGGGCCACGCCCTCCCACAGGATAGGTCTTTTAAGGCTAAAAATAAGCCTAATTTTCGTCCCTTTCACAGAAACGGACCAGCCTCTAATTCTGCATCCTCTAAGCAAGAGGGTAATGCCTCACAGCCCAAACCAGCCTGGAAACCAATGCAAGGCTGGAACAAGGGTAAGCAGGCCAAGAAGCCTACCACTGCTACCAAAACAGCATGAAGGGATAGCCCCCGATCCGGGACCGGATCTAGTGGGGGGCAGACTCTCTCTCTTTGCTCAGGCTTGGGCAAGAGATGTTCAGGATCCTTGGGCGCTAGAAATAGTTTCTCAAGGTTATATCCTGGAATTCAAGGAACTACCCCCAAGGGGAAGGTTCCACAGATCTCACTTATCCTCAAACCAAATAAAGAGACAGGCATTCTTACATTGTGTAGAAGACCTGTTAAAGATGGGAGTGATGCATCCAGTTCCAATAAGAGAACAAGGAATGGGATTTTATTCCAATCTGTTCGTAGTTCCCAAAAAAGAGGGAACATTCAGACCAATTTTGGATCTGAAGATCCTAAACAAATTTCTCAGGGTACCATCGTTCAAAATGGAAACTATTCGAACGATCCTACCCACCATCCAGGAAAGTCAATTTATGACTACCGTGGACTTAAAGGATGCGTACCTACATATTCCTATCCACAAGGAACATCATCAGTTCCTAAGGTTCGCTTTTCTGGACAAGCATTACCAGTTTGTGGCACTTCCATTCGGATTAGCCACTGCTCCAAGGATTTTCACAAAGGTACTAGGGTCCCTTCTAGCGGTTCTAAGACCAAGGGGCATTGCAGTAGTACCTTACTTGGACGACATCCTAATTCAAGCGTCGTCCCTGTCAAAAGCAAAGGCTCATACGGACATCGTCCTAGCCTTTCTCAGATCTCACGGATGGAAGGTGAACAAAGAAAAAAGTTCTCTGTCCCCGTCAACAAGAGTTCCCTTCTTGGGAACAATAATAGATTCCTTAGAAATGAGGATTTTTCTGACAGAGGTCAGAAAATCAAAACTTCTAAGCTCTTGTCAAGTACTTCATTCTGTTCCTCGTCCTTCCATAGCGCAGTGCATGGAAGTAATAGGATTGATGGTTGCAACAATGGACATAGTTCCTTTTGCACGAATTCATCTAAGACCATTACAACTGTGCATGCTCAGACAGTGGAATGGGGATTATACAGACTTGTCTCCGATGATTCAAGTAGACCAAAAGACAAGAGATTCACTTCGTTGGTGGCTGACCCTGGACAATCTGTCACAGGGAATGAGCTTCCGCAGGCCAGAGTGGGTCATTGTCACGACCGACGCCAGTCTAGTGGGCTGGGGTGCGGTCTGGGAATCCCTGAAAGCTCAGGGTCTATGGTCTCGGGAAGAGTCTCTTCTCCCGATAAACATTCTGGAACTGAGAGCGATATTCAATGCTCTCAGAGCTTGGCCTCAACTAGCAAAGGCCAAATTCATAAGGTTCCAATCAGACAACATGACGACTGTTGCTTATATCAATCATCAAGGGGGAACAAAGAGTTCCCTGGCGATGAAAGAAGTGACCAAAATAATTCAATGGGCGGAGGATCACTCCTGCCACTTGTCTGCGATCCACATCCCAGGAGTGGAAAATTGGGAAGCGGATTTTCTGAGTCGTCAGACATTTCATCCGGGGGAGTGGGAACTCCATCCGGAAATCTTTGCCCAAATAACTCAATTATGGGGCATTCCAGACATGGATCTGATGGCGTCTCGTCAGAACTTCAAGGTTCCTTGCTACGGGTCCAGATCCAGGGATCCCAAGGCGACTCTAGTAGATACACTAGTAGCACCTTGGACTTTCAACCTAGCTTACGTATTTCCACCGTTTCCTCTCATTCCCAGGCTGGTAGCCAGGATCAATCAGGAGAGGGCCTCGGTGATCTTGATAGCTCCTGCGTGGCCACGCAGGACTTGGTATGCAGACCTGGTGAATATGTCATCGGTTCCACCATGGAAGCTACCTTTGAGACAGGACCTTCTTGTTCAAGGTCCATTCGAACACCCAAATCTGGTCTCCCTCCAACTGACGGCTTGGAGATTGAACGCTTGATTCTATCAAAGCGTGGGTTTTCAGATTCGGTGATAGATACTCTGGTTCAGGCCAGAAAACCTGTAACTAGAAAAATTTACCATAAAATATGGAAAAAATATATCTGTTGGTGTGAATCCAAAGGATTCCCATGGAATAAGATAAAAATTCCTAAGATTCTCTCCTTTCTTCAAGAAGGTTTGGAGAAAGGTTTATCTGCAAGTTCTCTAAAGGGACAGATCTCTGCTTTATCTGTCTTACTACACAGAAGACTGGCAGCTGTGCCAGATGTTCAAGCATTTGTTCAGGCTCTGGTTAGGATCAAGCCTGTTTACAGACCTTTGACTCCTCCCTGGAGTCTAAATCTAGTTCTTTCAGTTCTTCAAGGGGTTCCGTTTGAACCCTTACATTCCGTAGATATTAAGTTACTATCTTGGAAAGTTTTGTTTTTGGTTGCAATTTCTTCTGCTAGAAGAGTTTCAGAGTTATCTGCTCTGCAGTGTTCTCCTCCTTATCTGGTGTTCCATGCAGATAAGGTGGTTTTGCGTACTAAGCCTGGTTTTCTTCCTAAAGTTGTTTCTAACAAAAATATTAACCAGGAGATAGTTGTACCTTCTTTGTGTCCGAATCCAGTTTCAAAGAAGGAACGTTTGTTACACAATTTGGACGTTGTCCGTGCTCTAAAGTTCTATTTAGAGGCTACTAAAGATTTCAGACAAACATCTTCCTTGTTTGTTGTTTATTCTGGTAAGAGGAGAGGTCAAAAAGCGACTTCTACCTCTCTTTCCTTTTGGCTTAAAAGCATTATCCGTTTGGCTTATGAGACTGCCGGACGGCAGCCTCCTGAAAGAATCACAGCTCACTCCACTAGGGCTGTGGCTTCCACATGGGCCTTCAAGAACGAGGCTTCTGTTGACCAGATATGTAAGGCAGCGACTTGGTCTTCACTGCACACTTTTGCCAAATTTTACAAATTTGATACTTTTGCTTCTTCGGAGGCTATTTTTGGGAGAAAGGTTTTGCAAGCTGTGGTGCCTTCCGTTTAGGTGACCTGATTTGCTTCCTCCCTTCATCCGTGTCCTAAAGCTTTGGTATTGGTTCCCACAAGTAAGGATGACGCCGTGGACCGGACACACCAATGTTGGAGAAAACAGAATTTATGCTTACCTGATAAATTACTTTCTCCAACGGTGTGTCCGGTCCACGGCCCGCCCTGGTTTTTTAATCAGGTCTGATGAATTATTTTCTCTAACTACAGTCACCACGGTATCATATGGTTTCTCCTATATATATTTCCTCCTGTCCGTCGGTCGAATGACTGGGGTGGGCGGAGCCTAGGAGGGATCATGTGACCAGCTTTGCTGGGACACTTTGCCATTTCCTGTTGGGGAGGAGAATATCCCACAAGTAAGGATGACGCCGTGGACCGGACACACCGTTGGAGAAAGTAATTTATCAGGTAAGCATAAATTCTGTTATCTTTTCTCCAGGATAGACTGGAAAAGGGCCTTTCTGCTAGTTCCCTGAGGGGACAGATTTCGGCCCTGTCCGTTTTATTGCACAAGAGACTGGCTGAGCTTCCAGACGGGCAGTCCTTTGTTAAGGCTCTGATTAGGATCAGACCTGTGTTTAGATCTGGATCTCCTCCTTGGAGCATAAATTTTGTTCTTCGGGTTTTGAAACAGTTTCCGTTTGAGCCTCTTCATTCTGTTGACATTAAATTGTTATCTTGGAAGGTTCTCTATTTATTGGCTATTGCCTCTGTGCGCAGAGTTTCTGAG
The DNA here is from genome assembly GCF_027579735.1 of Bombina bombina. NCBI lineage: Eukaryota > Metazoa > Chordata > Amphibia > Anura > Bombinatoridae > Bombina > Bombina bombina. The sequence goes on along the minus strand of NC_069499.1, from coordinate 1,014,710,259 downwards.
TTCTCTGCTTTGCAATGTGAGCCCCCTTATCTGATTTTTTTCATGCAGATAAGGCAGTTTTACTTACTAAATTAGGTTTTCTTCCTACAGTTGTATCAGATCGCAACATCAATAAGGATATTGTGGTTCCTTCCTTGTATCCTAATCCTTCTTCATCGATCAACAGTAAGGAATAAAGCCGTGGACTCTCCCTATCTTAGGAAGGAAAACATAATTTATACCAGATAAATTCATTTCCTTCCGGATAGGGAGAGTCCACGGCCCCCGTCCGCTTTTTCTTGTCTATGGGCGGTCCCCTATTATTTATTTTATTCTTCTGGCACCATTTATACCCTAATGTTTCTCCTACTTTTCCTTGTTTCCTCAGCAGAATAACTGGGGTAATGAGAAAGTGGGAGAGATATTTAAGCTTTTGGCTGGGGTGTCTTTGCCTCCTCTTGGTGTCCAGGTGTTGTATTTCCCAACAGTAAGGAATGAAGCCGTGGACTCTCCCTATCCGGAAGGAAAGGAAATGATCTGTTAAGCATAAATTATGTTTTTGTAATACAGTATTGCTGTTCTTTTATTTTTAGTCATAATAAAATAATGCTACATACAGTAATTAACAAAAAAAGTTCATAGCAGTTAGAAACATCCACTAGATAAAAAAATGTTGTTGAACTGAGAGAATACAGAGTGCTGACATAGGAGATTTTTATTTTAATAATTATCATCTCTCCCTTCTCTCTCTTAACTGTCTTTCTCGACTCCCTCCTCTCTTCGATCTCTCTTTTTGCCCTCTCCCTTCTCTCTCAAGCCATATCTTCTCTTTACACTCTCTTTCCCCTCTCTCATATCTCTTCACTCTTTTTTTGTTTCCCCTCCATTCTCTCTTAGCACTACCTTCTTCTCCACTTTTCCTCTGCAATCCCTCTTTCTCTCTGCCCAGTTTACCCTCTCAGAAGTAATAGTCTAAGCACTAATGGGGGGAGGGGGTCCCTACAGCCCTAGAGGAATAGTATATCCTTGCCCTTTCATAGCTTTATAATATCTCTTTAGATAATAGTTTTATCACATAGCCCAAAATGTGTGTTTGTCAGTGCTGCAATAGGAATGTACATTCTGGAAATACAATGTGCCAACTTTGCTACTTACAACATGCCACCAGAGACTTCAGACTCAACATTCACTAACTAACTTTCACTCGCCACCGTTTTAATTCAACTCGCCAATGGCGAGTGGAAATTTTGATCGATCTCTCTCTCTCTCTCACTCTCACTCTCACACTCACTCTCACTCTCACACTCACTCACTCTCTCTATTAGACCCAATGCTTGGGTGAATTAAGATACACACGCAAGCACACCGAGTAAAATCCAGGACGTGTCCCACAACTGCGACAGGAATCAAGGCACAAGAACTACTGGTCAGGACTGGAACAATAAATAGATCTAAGCAGATAGTAAAAGGTACTCACAATACTGGACTGGCAAGCAGAAATCCGGTTACAAAGAGCAGACAGTGAAGGGTTAATCAAATGCATTGTCAGGCAGGCAGGCGGAGGTCCAGTAACTTAGAGCAGGTAGTAAAGGATTAATCATAGGCAGTTGTCAGGCAGGCAGAGGTCCGGTAACTAGAGCAGGCAGATAAGGGTTAATCAAAGACAGATGTCAGGCAGGCAGAGGTCCGGTAACTAGAGCAGTCAGTTAAGGGTTAATCAAATGCAGTTGTCAGACAGTCAGAGGTCCGGTAACTAGAGCAGGCAGATAAGGGTTAATCAAATGCCGTTGTCAGACAAGCAGAGGTCCGGTAACTAGAGCAGGCAGATAAGGGTTAATCAAAGACAGATGTCAGGCTGTCAGAGGTCCGGTAACTAGAGCAGGCAGATAAGGGTTAATCAAATGCAGTTGTCAGACAAGCAGAGGTCCGGTAACTAGAGCAGGCAGATAAGGGTTAATCAAAGACAGATGTCAGGCTGTCAGAGGTCCGGTAACTAGAGCAGGCAGATAAGGGTTAATCAAATGCAGTTGTTAGGCTTTCAGAAGTCCGGTAACTTAAAGCAGGCAGTTTAGGGGATGATCCAGAAGAATAGTCAGACAGGCAAAGGTTCGGTAACAAATAGGTACAGAAACTCACTAAGCAGGTAAGATGCCACAAACTGAACAGGGTTCAACAAACGGGCGCCGAGAATCCAGAGAGCCGGGAGTAAATAGCACTCCTGACGTCATCAAAGCGTGATGGCCAAGAATGCGCATCACGTTGCTAGGCAACGCAACGCTAAAACAGAAAGATCCTAGAAGCCGCAATAGAGCGGCGAAGGTCGAGCCGTGACAGTGCCCCCTTCCTCAAGGACCCCTCCTGGTGTCAAGAACACGCTTGTTGGGAAAAGCTCTATGAAAGGCCTTGATCAGTGCTGGAGCATAGACGTGACCAACAGGATCCCAAGACCGTTTCCAGTGAATCAGATAATACAACTTGTTGCCATGTAATTTCGAGTCTAGTATCTGGCCGACCTCAAATTCAGGGTTACCATCGACCAGTAAGTGGGTAGAAGACATGACTTTAATGGAATATTCGTTCTGGAGGATTGGTTTCAGGAGGGAAACATGAAAGACCAGGTGGATCTTAAGAGTTTTAGGTAGAGCCACTCGATTAAGCAGTAGAACAGACCTGGTTGACAACTTGAAAAGGACCAATATATCGAGGACCTTATTTAGCACAAGGTTGTTTGAGACGAAGGAATTTGGTGGAAATCCAAACTTTTTCCCCACAACGATACTTAGGTGCATTTTTCCATCTTTGGTCAGCGATTAGCTTATATCTCTTGGTGGAATGAAGAAGTATGTGATGGATGTTCTGCCAATGTCGACAAAGATTTCTGGCAACAACTTCAGCAGCAGGAACACTAGCAACAGAAGTTGCCAAAGGAAAGGTTCTAGGGTCAAATCCGTAAGCTGCCTTGAAAGGAGAAGTCGTTAAAGAGGAGTTGAAACGGGAGCTGTGAGCCAGCTCAGCTAAAGGTAACAGTTGAGTCCAATTAGACTGATGGCGATTGACATTGTGTCTGAGAAAAGTCTCAAGGCACTGATTCACTCGTTCAGTAAGGCCATTGAATTGAGGGTGATGGGAAGTCCACAAGGACGTGGTGGTACCCAATTGTTTACAGAGGAATCTCCAGAATCGAGAGACAAATTTAACTCCCCTGTCAGAAACTATATCAAGAGGAAACCCATGCAGTCGTGCGATATGAAGAATTCAGAAAGTCTCTGAGCAGAGGGTAAGCCAGGTAGAGGAATGAAATGGGCTGACTTAGAGAATCTATCGACCATGACCGAAATTGTATTTTCTCTTGTAAGGTGTATCCAGTCCACGGATCATCCATTACTTGTGGGATATTCTCATTCCCAACAGGAAGTTGCAAGAGGACACCCACAGCAGAGCTGTTATATAGCTCCTCCCCTAACTGCCATATCTAGTCATTCTCTTGCAACTCTCAACACGCATGGAGGTAGTAAGAGAGAGTGGTAAAAAATAGTTTATTTTCTTCAATCAAAAGTTTGTTATTTTAAATGGTACCGGAGTTGTACTGTTTTATCTCAGGCAGAAGTAGAAGAAGAATCTGCCTGAGTTTTCTATGATCTTAGCAGGTTGTAACTAAGATCCATTGCTGTTCTCACATATGTCTGAGGAGTGAGGTAACTTCAGCGGGAGAATTGCCTGCAGTTTATTCTGCTAATGAGGTATGTGCAGTTATAATTTTTTCTAGGATTGGAAATGCTAGAAAATGCTGCTGATACCGAATTAATGTAAGTTAAGCCTGAATACAGTGATTTAATAACGACTGGTATCATGCTTACTCTCAGGGGTATTACCCTTATATAAATACACTATAAAATGTTTGCTGGCATGTTTAATCGTTTTTATATGTGTGTCTGGTGATAAAAATTATTGGGGCCTAATTTTTTCCACATGGCTGGCTTTATTTTTGCTTAGTAACAGTTTCCTGAGGCTTTCCACTGTTGTAGTATGAGTGGGAGGGGCCTATTTTAGAGCTTTTTTTTGCACAGTTAAAATTATGGACTGAGACATCCAGTTTTCCTCAGAAGTCCCCTGAATGCTGCAGGACATCTCAAAAGGGCCTAAAGTCGTTTATTGGGGAAGGTATGGCCACAGTAGAGCTGTGGCAGTTGATTATGACTGTTTAAAAACGTCTGTCGTTTTTTTGATCCGTTTTTTGAACTAAGGGGTTAATCATCCATTTGCAAGTGGGTGCAATGCTCTGTTAGCTTATTATACACACTGTAAAAATTTCGTTTGTGTAACTTCCTTTTTTCACAGTTTTTTCAAATTCTGACAAAATTTGTTTCTCTTAAAGGCACAGTACCGTTTTTTATATTTGCTTGTTAACTTGATTTAAAGTGTTTTCCAAGCTTGCTAGTCTCATTGCTAGTCTGTACAAACATGTCTGACATAGAGGAAACTCCTTGTTCATTATGTTTAAAAGCCATGGTGGAACCCCCTCTTAGAATGTGTACCAAATGTACTGATTTCACTTTAAGCAATAAAGATCATATTCTGTCTTAAAAAAAAAATTATCACCAGAGGATTCTGACGAGGGGGAAGTTATGCCGACTAACTCTCCCCACGTGTTAGATACTTTGACTCCCGCTCAAGGGACTCACGCTCAAATGGCGCCAAGTACATCTAGGGCGCCCATAGCGATTACTTTACAAGACATGGTGGCAGTCATGGATAATACACTGTCAGCGGTATTAGCCAGACTACCTGAATTTAGAGGTAAGCGAGATAGCTCTGGGGTTAGACGAAATACAGAGCATACTGATGCTTTAAGAACCATGTCTGATACTGCCTCACAATATGCAGAAGCTAAGGAAGGAGAGCTTCAGTCTGTGGGCGATACTTCTGACTCAGGAAAGATACCTGATTCTGATATTTCTACATTTAAATGTAAGCTTGAACACCTCTGCGTATTGCTAAAGGAGGTTTAGCTGCTCTGAATGACTGTGACACAATTGCAGTGCCAGAGAAATTGTGTATACTGGATAAATACTTTGCAGTGCCGGTGTGTACTGATGTTTTTCCAATACCTAAAAGGTTTACAGAAATTATTACTAAGGAATGGGATAGGCCAGGTGTGCCGTTCTCTCCACCACCTATTTTTAGAAAAATGTTTCCTATAGACGCCACCACACGGGACTTATGGTAGACAGTCCCTAAGGTGGAGGGAGCAGTTTCTACTCTTGCGAAGCGTACTACTATCCCTGTCGAGGACAGTTGTGCTTTTTCAGATCCAATGGATAAAAAATTAGAAGGTTACCTTAAGAAAATGTTTATTCAACAAGGTTTTATCCAGCCCCTTGCATGCATTGCTCCTGTCACTGCTGCTGCGGCGTTCTGGTTTGAGTCTCTGGAAGAGGCTTTACAGGTAGCGACTCCACTGGATGACATACTTGGGAAACTTAGAGCACTTAAGCTAGCCAATTCTTTTGTTTCTGATGCCTTTGTTCATTTGACTAAACTAACGGCTAAGAATTCTGGTTTTGCTATACAGGCGCGTAGGGCGCTGTGGCTTAAATCATGGTCAGCTGACGTGACTTCAAAATCTAAGCTGCTTAACATTCCCTTCAAGGGGCAGACCCTATTTTGGCCTGGTTTGAAGGAGATTATTGCTGATATCACTGGAGGAAAAGGTCATGCCCTTCCTCAGGACAGGTACAAATCAAGGGCCAAACAGTCTAATTTTCGTACCTTTCGAAACTTCAAGGCAAATACGGCATCAACTTCCTCTAATGCAAATCAAGAGGGAACTTTTGCTCAGTCCAAGACGGTCTGGAGGCCAAACCAGACCTGGAACAAAGGTAAGCAGCCCAAAAAGCCTGCTTTTTGTCAGGCTTTAGTTAGAATCAAGCCTGTGTTTCAACCGGTTGCTCCGCCATGGAGCTTAAACTTGGTTCTTAAGGTTCTTCAAGGAGTTCCTTTTGAACCTCTTCATTCCATAGATATCAAACTTTTATCTTGGAAGGTTTTTTTTTTGGTAGCTATTTCCTCGTCTCGTAGAGTCTCCGAGTTATCTGCCTTACAATGTGATTCTCCTTATCTGATTTTCCATTCGGATAAGGTAGTCCTGCGTACCAAACCTGGGTTTTTACCTAAGGTGGTATCTAACAAGAATATCAATCAAGAGATTGTTGTTCCATCCTTGTGTCCTAATCCTTCTTCAAAGAAGGAACGTCTATTACACAATCTGGACGTGGTTCGTGCTTTGAAGTTTTACTTACAAGCTACTAAAGATTTTCGGCAAACATTTGCTTTGTTTGTTGTCTACTCTGGACAGAGGAGAGGTCAATAGGCTTCGGCAACCTCTCTTTCTTTTTTGCTAAGAAGTATAATCCGCTTAGCCTATGAGACTGCTGGACAGCAGCCTCCTGAAAGGATTACAGCTCATTCTACTAGAGCTGTGGCTTCCACTTGGGCCTTTAAAAATGAGGCTTCTGTTGAACAGATTTGCAAGGCGGCGACTTGGTCTTCGCTTCATACTGCAAATTTGATACTTTTGCTTCTTCGGAGGCTATTTTTGGGAGAAAGATTTTACAGGCAGTGGTACCTTCCATTTAAGTACCTGCCTTGTCCCTCCCTTCATCCGTGTACTTTAGCTTTGGTATTGGTATCCCACAAGTAATGGATGATCCGTGGACTGGATACACCTTACAAGAGAAAACACAATTTATGCTTACCTGATAAATTTATTTCTCTTGTGGTGTATCCAGTCCACGGCCCGCCCTGTCATTTTAAGGCGGGTAATTTTTTTCATTTAAACTACAGTCACCACTGCACCCTATGGTTTCTCCTTTCTCTGCATGTTTTTGGTCGAATGACTGGATATGGCAGTTAGGGGAGGAGCTATATAACAGCTCTGCTGTGGGTGTCCTCTTGCAACTTCCTGTTGGGAATGAGAATATCCCACAAGTAATGGATGATCCGTGGACTGGATACACCACAAGAGAAATAAATTTATCAGGTAAGCATAAATTGTGTTTTTGACAGTTGAAGGAGGTAAGTCTGTGATGAAATTCATGGAGACGTGGGTCCAGGGTAGATGTGGAATGGGTAATGGTTGAAGTAATCTAGGAAGTAAATGATGGGAAGGTTTATTGGAAGCACAGGAGGTGCAGGCGGAAATTTATTCCTTAACGTCTTTTTTCCATGGAATGCCACCAAACGTACTGTTTAAGCTTCCAAATAGTATGGTTTATTTCAGGATATCTGGTAAGTACGCTGTCATAAGCCCAGCGTAACATCTTGAGGCGAAGACTGTTGATATAAACAGAAGACAAGAAGGAGTTGTACATGTTGGAGCTATAGTAGTTTGAGCCGACTATAACTCTTGAAGAGTCGAAGTGGATAGTTGAGCGAGAATCTTAAGAGGGTGGAGTATGGTGTCAGGTTCTTAAAGTATGGAACTTATGGGTTGAAGCTGCCTGGAAAGCGCATCTGCTTTAATATTTATAGTTCCAGGGATGTAAGATAGGGCAAAATTGAATCTAGTGAAGTATAAAGACCATCTGGCCTTTCGAGAGTTAAGACCTTTTGGCTGTTTGGAGATACAGAAGGTTCTTTTGATCTGTCAGGACTAAAAATGGAAGATATAGTGCCTTCTAGCCAATGTCTCCATTCATCCAATGCCATTTTGATGGCCAGAAGTTCTTTGTTACCGACATTGTAATTTAATTCAGCAGGTCCAAATCTTTTGGAGAAAACCCTCACAGGATGAGACAGGATTGCTTTGAGAGAGTACGACTCCAGCCGCTACAGAGGAAACATCCACTTTGAGGATAAATTGTAGATTGGTTTCTGGAAGACGTAGTATAGGTGCGGATGAAAAGGCAGATTTAAGAGTCTCAAAGGCCTCCTGAGCCAGAACAGGCCAGTCACTACAATTCTGTCCCTTTTTGGTTAAAGTTGTGAGATGAGCGGAGATAGTAGCGAAGCCATTAATAAACTTCCTGTAATAATTAGAGAACCCCAGGAATCTCTGCAAGGCTTTGAGGGAAGTAGGTCTGGGCCATTCCATAATAGCGGACAATTTACCGAGGTCCATTTCGAATCCTGAACGAGATTTGATATACCCAAGGAAGGAGATAGAGTCCCGGTGGAAAAAGCATTTCTCAAGCTTAGCAAAAAGGAGATTTTCTCTGAGCCTTTGAATAACCTGTTTGACATGGTGATGATGGTCTTGAGTGGTCTTGGAAAAAATAGGTATATCATCTAGATAGATGATTACAAAATGGCTCAAGTATTCCCTGAAGACCTCATTGATAAAATGTTGAAAAACAGCTGGAGCATTGCAGAGACCAAATTGCATAACCTGATATTCATAGTGCTTTACATTCATCCACTTTACATATTCTAATGAGGTTATATGCGCCCCGAAAATCTAGCTTGGAAAAGATAGTGGCTCCTTGAAGATAGTCGAACAGCTCAGGGATGAGATGCAGAGGATAGCTGTTCTTGATGGTTATTTGGTTAAGGGCATGATAGTCAATACAGGGTCAGAGACCCCCATCCTTCTTTTCCACAAAGAAGAAACTGGCTCCAACAGAAGAAGAAGAGGGACAAATGAAACCTCTGGCAAGATTATCCTTGGTATATTTATCCAAAGAGATGTTTTCTACCCCGAGGAAGAGGAGCTCCAGGCAGGAGATCGATAGAACAATCAAAGTTCCGATGAGGAGGTAGGCATTCTTTTTCTTCTTTAGAGAACACATCAAAGAAGGTATGATATTGAACAGGTAGAGTAGCAGGTATATCCAACATGGCAGTAGCTGAATGAGTAGGTCTCGGAAGACTATAGACAGTGACTGAAACAGGTAGCTCCCCAAGTAGTAAGTTCACCCAGAGACCAGGAGAATATTGGATCGTGGATCTGTAACCAGGGCAGTCCCAGAATCAAAGGAAACATTGGAGAGGTAATAACATCGAAACTGATTAATTCAGAGTGGAGAACACCCACAGACATAAGCAGAGGTTCAGTAGCAAATTGAATTGAACCTGAGCCCAAAGGTGGACTACTTACTGTGGAAACTCTAATTTAAGTGATCCTTGGAGTGAAGAGAAATTTGCAGAAAAGAGGCAAATGAGGAATCTATGAAGACACCGGCAGCACCAGAGTCAATCGGTGCTCAGGAAGGGAACTTGTGGTTTCTTAGTAAAAGAGTCACAGGAACAAAAAGCTTGGAAGTGAGGGATGAAGAAATGGTTTGGCTTAACTCAGTCCCTCAATCAGGAGTTAATCCCTGGCTTTTACTGGCCTGGTGGGACAATCTTTTAGCATATGGCCCTTCACACCACAATACAGACACAGTCCCAAAGTGCGTCTTCTCAAGCGTTAAGTCTCTGTTAATCTTATAGCACCCACTTCCATAGGTTCCACAGTCTGAGGGAGGTGAATTCAGAGGTGCAGTATTAGAAAATCAGGGAGCCAGGCAAAAGGATGTTTTAGTCAAAGGTCTCCGGTTCCGATCCCTTTCTTGTTGAGGTTCAAAAAACCGGGCAATCTCAAGCCTGATGCACAAATTGATAAGATCTTCCAAGGATTCAGGAAGGTCATGGAAAACAAGTTCATCCTTCATCTGTTCTAACAGACCTTTACAAAAGGCTGTGCATAAGACCACTTGATTCTAGGAAGTTTCAGCAGCTAAAGTATGAAATTAGATAGCATACTGAGCCACAGAAAGTGTACCTTGACGTAGGTTCAATAATCCAGCGTCTGCAGCTGCAGATCTTCCTGGCTTATCAAACACAGATTAAAAAGTAGAAATAAAAGGATCCACATTGTTTAGTAGAGGATCATTATTTTCAAGCAGGGGTGAAACCCATGCCAATGCCTTTCCTTTTATTAGGGAGATGAGAAAGGTGAACTTAGAGGATGGGGTGGTAAACATCAGTGGATTGTTTCTGAAGTGAAGGCGACACTGATTCAAGAATCCACAACGGTCTTCAGGATTTCCATCATGCTTATCAGGAAGAGGAATTCTAGGAACAGGATGTTCTATAGATTGTGTGGTGGAACTTGCAGAAGTAGTTGTAGTAGGAACGACCACGGAAGGGCCGGTCTGAGCAGGAGCTGCTAAGTTTTTTGTAGAAGAGCAGCTATCTGGTCCAATTTATAGCCCAAGGACTGCAGATGTGCCGCATGGGCTCCAAGTAGTTGTCCTTGGTGGGTCACGGCCCTGGCTAACTTAGTGTGGTCCATATTAATGGCCCGTTTGTAGTGTCAGGATAACGGTATCAGTCAGAATAGACCCAAATGCTAGGGTGAATTAAGATATACACGCTAGCACACAGTAAAATCCAGGTTGTGACCCACAACTGCAACAGGAATCAAGACACAAGAACTACTGGTCAGGACTGGAACAATAAATAGATCTAGCAGGCAGAGATCCGGTTATGAAGAGCAGATATTGAAGGGTTAATCAAAGGCAGTGTCAGGCAGGCAGAGGTCCGGTAACTTAGAGCAGGCAGTTAAGGGTTAATCAAAGGCAGTTGCCAGACAGGCAGATGTCCGGTAACATAAAGCAGGCAGCTTAGGGTATGATCCAGAATAATAGTCAGGCAAAGTTCCGGTAACAAATAGGTACAGAAACTCACTAAGCAGGTAAGACGCCACAAACTGAACAGGGTTCAACAAACCGGTGCCGAGAATCCAGAAAGCTGGAAGTAAATAGCCTGCCTGCCGTCATCCGAGCAGGCCGGCCAAGAATGTGTGCTAGGCAACGTGACGCTGAAACAGACAGATCCTGGAAGCCGCAATAGAGCGGATATATATATATATATATATATATATATATATATATATACCCACACCTGGCTACAGTGTAACAGGCATACCAAAAAACAGGCAACACTGGATCCGATGAAAAAAGCCTTTATCAGCTTAAAGCAGCAAGTGTACAAGCAGAGCCTTAACCTATAACGTTTCGGTTCGCACAGGAACCTTTTTCAAATGAAGGCCATAACAGACATAAGTGAGAATACAACAAACCCCCTCTTATATACCCCTAGATGTGCTTATCTTAACGTGTTAAAATCCCATCCATGATCAGGAGCGCGCAAATTCAATGCTGATACAGCGTGCATCGCTGGAACGCCTCCTGATGATGTTATCAACCGCTGACGATGAAAACATAGGCAGCGGTGAGGGAGTCAAAGGCAGTCACCAGGCAGGCAGAGGTCCGGTAACATAAAGCAGGCAGTACATCGGAGTATGTGGTCTATGCCATTATTTGTCCCTGTTCCCTGAATTATATTGGCAAAACGGTCACCGCTTTCAGAGAGCGATTGGCCAACCAGAAGTCGGCCATTCAACAAGCTGTCTGGACAAGGGATGTTCCGACCATCCGGTCGCACGGCACGTCCTACTGGCTGGACACCCAGTGTCATCACTAAAGACTCTACTTATTGACCATGTCCCTCGGTTGAGAGGAGAGGGGGACAGGGCTTTGGCTCTGTTACGTCTTGAGGCTAAATGGATTTTCAGCCTGGACACTGTCACACTGAGAGGCCTAAACACCATGATTGATTATGGCTGTTGTTACAAATAACTAAAATACTCCTCCTATGATCATCACACCTCCAGTTACCAATTTATGTTCTGGGATTGACACTTGTTGTGTTATTTGTTTGATATTGTCTAAATTTGACATATGCATAAATTTGTCATGTTTAGCATTGATACTGTTTAGTATAGATTGCTACACATCTGACTGCTAGCAGTTAAATACACGTAGTAACATAATTCCACTATCTTAGGTTGCACCTTGTATGGTTGAATTGCTCATCTTATATATATTTGTTGGTTACTAGTTTCTACACTTTGCATAGCACTTTCTATTTACCCTGTCCTGTGATCTGACGCGCTGCTGTGGTTATACAGCATTAGTGTTTACCCCGTTGCCATGACTCCCTCCACGCTACCTATGATTTCATCGGCAGCGGTTAATGATGTCATCAGAAGGCGTTCGACCATGCACGCCGTGTCAGCATTGAATTTGCGCGCTCGTGATTACGGATGGGATTTGAACACGTTAAGATAAGCACTTCTAGGGACATATAAGAGGGGGTTTGTTGTATGCTCACTTATGTCTGTTTTTACGTCCTCCATTTGAAAAAGGTTCCTGTGGGAACCGAAACATTATGGGTTAAGGCCCTGCTTGTACGCTTGCTGAGTTAAGCTTATAAAGGCTTTTTTCATTGGTTCCTGTGTTGCCTATTTTTTGGTATGCCTGTTACACTGTAGCTAGGTGTGGGTTTACTTCTACTATTAATACTCATTCCACTAGCAGAGCACCAGGCGGTTGCTACAGATGGTGTGTGCCACTTCCACTCTACGAATATCTAAATACATTGTTTTGCATTCCGGGTACATAAGTCTTGTAAAATTCTTTTGAGTACTGGTTTAGCTTATCTCCTTTGCTTTGGCCAGTTAGTGCACTAATTTCTATGCAGCATTTTGTATGATCTGGTTTCTAGATCCTGTACAGTACACTTTCTTCTCTTAGTAGCAGTGCAAAATACATCATAAAAGCAGATTAAAAAGTTTGGATTTTTTTTTTACCATGCATAATTAAATATTTTGGGCTAGATTATGAATGTTGCGATAGTTTGTGCTCCCGCTTGAGCGTGAACTCCACTATACGGAGGCTTTTTGCGTGCGTCTAGTAGCCTGCATATTACAAGTTTAAAGTAAAAAGTTTTCACACTAGTGCTAACCTGATGCGCAAATAGCTGAAGTCCGAATATCACAACTGCATTAACGTATTCCCCCATAGACTTCAATGGAGTGGGGGGGAAACAACTTACTCGCACACAATACTGACCACATTTTCTCAAGTGTGCTAACCCAACATGAAATATTAATAATTCACATTCCAGTAGAATATGTGCTATATATATGGTGGTGTTGGGGAAAAAAAGACTAAAACATTGTTTTTTTAAACACACTTTGCTCTATAAAGTATACTGTGGCTTTAACATATATACTGTATATGTAGAACATTACAATAACTTAGAAGCTAGGAATACATTTCTGTGAGCAGTGGTTCCCTTTTTGTCAAGTCATGTTTTTTAAGTGTAACTGTGTGACACACAGCTGCCAAGGAGGTATATAACAAGAAAAGGTATTTTAAAGGCACACTTGTGACACTGCATACTGCTACAGTAGTACACCACTGACACTCACCTTGCTATCAGTAGGATAAATACAATACCAATTAGAGTATGTGAGAATTCTGTACCTGGGACCATGCATAGTGGATACTGGTATAAGTAAATACACACAAGAAGAGAACCCTACAGTTTTCATAAAACACTTCAAAAATAAAATTAAGGATGGGTACAAATGGCCTAAAAGTAAGCAGAAATATGAAGTAAACAAAAATAATTACAAATTGGTTATGCTATGACTCTACGGTAGGTGTATTATGTGTTAAAGGGGGATACATGACTAAGGGTAACACGTTTGCTATCACTGGATGCTTTATCTCACACAATATACTAGCAGCACTGTAAAGTATGTAGCATACTGCTAGAAGAACTGTAAAGTATGTAGCATACTGCTAGCAGCACTGTAAAGTATGTAGCATACTGCTAGCTTCACTGTAAGGTATGTAGCATAATGCTAGTACCACTGTAAGGTATGTAGCATAATGCTAGCATCACTGTAGGGTATGTAGCATACTGCTAGCAGCACTGTAAGGTATGTAGCATACTGCTAGCAACACTGTATGGTATGTAACATACTGCTAGCACCACTGTAAGGTATGTAGCATACTGCTAGCACCACTGTAAGGTATGTAGGATACTGCTAGCACCACTGTTATGTATGTAGCATACTGCTAGCATCACTGTAGGGTATGTAACATACTGCTAGCACCAATGTAGGGTATGTAGCATACTGTTAGCACCACTGTAGGGTATGTAGAATACTGCTAGCACCACTGTAGGGTATGTAGCATACTGCTAGGAGTACTGTAAGGTATGTAGCATACTGCTAGCATCACTGTAAGGTATGTAGCATACTGCTAGCACCATTGTAAGGTATGTAGCATACTGCTAGCACCACTGTAGGGTATGTAGCATACTGCTAGGAGTACTGTAAGGGCTATGTAGCATACTGCTAGCAGCACTGTAAGGTATGTAACATACTGCTAGCACCACTGTAGGGTATGTAGCATACTGCTAGGAGTACTGTAAGGGCTATGTAGCATACTGCTAGCAGCACTGTAAGGTATGTAACATACTGCTTGCACCATTGGAAGGAATGTAGCATACTAATAGAAGTAGGGCTGACAGAACAGTTACAATCAAATCCAGAATTGAGAGCAGCACCATTGTTAGTGCAACGGCATAGGGGATTAACTGCTTGGACCCAAATACTTTCCAAAATACAAACAGGATGCCAGCACAATGGATAAAAAGTGTAATTTTATTGTAGACCTTAATAAAAGTTGCGTCGTTTTGGGGTGACCCCCTTAATCATGCAATCTAATACAAACATTGTAGGTAACCATTTTTAAACCCTCTTAGTTTTCGCGCCACCTCTGTGATGCACTATGTGCATGGCGCACACCTAGTGGCAAAAACATATATTTTAATTCACAAAATGTATACAGTCTACTAATTTGTATCAAATATATAAAAACATATAGACACATATGTCTATCTATTTAGCAAAGACTGCAAATTGCAAGTTAAGAGTTATACATAAAGAAGCACAAATAGCTATTTCTTAGTAACATTTATACTTATAATCATAACATTAGACTTACTAATAATCAATGTTTCAATTCATTATTAATTTTAACTACTGATGTAATTATACCACGAGCAATTACATTAATCTATAAGTACATAGATTATAGCTATTTATAATGTATTACCCAAAGCAGGAGAGATCAAAATCTCGGTTTAACCCCTTAGGTGTCATGGTCTCCATTTTGAAGATCCACCACATATCTCTCTGCTTCAGCAATGTCTCTCTGTCAGTGCCATTCCTGGGAACTTGAATCTGCTCTATAATTTGCCAACGCAATTGGCTGATGTGATTATTTTCGATAAAGTGTTTAGACAACGGAGCCTCTAAATTTTTCCTCCTAATGTTACATCTATGTTGTGTAATGCGATCCCTGATTTTCTGGGTGGTCTCACCCAAGTAAACCAGGGAGCATGGGCACTTCATGAGGTATATGACATACCTACTTTCACATGTATGAAAACCCTTGATATTATATCTTCTCCCACTATGTGGGTGGAAGAAGTGTGGCCCTTTTATTATAGAACTGCAACTCATGCAGCCCAGGCATGGGTAGCTTCCCTGTCTTTTATTGCCAAAATGTGGTTGTTTAAGTCCTGTACTGGGGCCTATATCTGTCCTGACCAAGTGATCCCTTATATTCTTCACACGTCTGTAAGCCATTAGTGGGGGATTCTGTAATTGTTTAATGTTTAGGTTACAGTTCTTTAGAACGTACCAATTCTTTCTAATGATCTTGCCAATTTCTCTTGTTAAGTGTATCCAGTCCACGGATCATCCATTACTTGTGGGATATTCTCCTTCCCAACAGGAAGTTGCAAGAGGATCACCCACAGCAGAGCTGCTATATAGCTCCTCCCCTAACTGTCATACCCAGTCATTCTCTTTCAAGCCTCAACCAAGATGGAGGTCGTAAGAGGGTCGTAAGAGGAGTGTGGTGTTTTATACTTAGTTTATTCTTCAATCAAAAGTTTGTTATTTTTAAATGGTGCCGGAGTGTACTGTTTATCTCAGGCAGTATTTAGAAGAAGAATCTGCCTGCGTTTTCTATGATCTTAGCAGAAGTAACTAAGATCCATGGCTGTTCTCACATATTCTGAGGAGTGAGGTAACTTCAGAGAGGCAAAGGCGTGCAGGTTTTCCTGCAATAAGGTATGTGCAGTTAATATTTTTCTAGGGATGGAATTTGCTAGAAAATGCTGCTGATACCGAACTAATGTAAGTAAAGCCTTAAATGCAGTTATAGCGACTGGTATCAGGCTTATTAATAGAGATACATACTCTTATAAAAATGTAATATAAAACGTTTGCTGGCATGTTTAATCGTTTTTATATGTACTTGGTGATAAAACTTATTGGGGCCTAGTTTTTTCCACATGGCTGGCTTGAATTTTGCCTAGTAACAGTTTCCTTAGGCTTTCCACTGTTGTAATATGAGTGGGAGGGGCCTTTTTTAGTGCTTTTCTGACAGAGACATTCAGCTTCCCTCTGCATGATCCAGGACATCTCTGGAGGGCTCAAAAGGCTTCAAAGTCATTTTTGAGGGAGGTAAAAAGCCACAGTAGAGCTGTGGCAGTTGTTGTGACTGTTTGAAAAAAAAACCACAAAAAAAAAGAAAAAAAAAAAAGTTTTTGTCTTTTGTCTATTATTCAGTTTTGGGTATTAAGGGGTTAATCATCCATTTGCAAGTGGGTGCAATGCTCTGCTAACTTGTTACATACACTGTAAAAATTTTGTTAGTGTAACTGCCTTTTTTCACTGTTATTTCAAATTTTGACAAAATTTGTGTTTCTTAAAGGTGCAGTAAAGTTTTTTATATTGCTTGTAAACTTGTTTAAAGTGTTTTCCAAGCTTGCTAGTCTCATTGCTGTCTGTTTAAACATGTCTGACACAGAGGAAACTACTTGTTCATTATGTTTGAAAGCCATGGTGGAGCCCCATAGGAGAATGTGTACTAAATGTATTGATTTCACCTTAAACAGTAAAGATCAGTCTTTAACTATAAAAGAAATATCACCAGAAGATTCTGACTAGGGTGAAGTTATGCCGACTAACTCTCCCCACGTGTCAGACCCTTCGCCTCCCGCTCAGGGGATGCACGCTAATATGGCGCCAATTACATCAGGGACGCCCATAGCGATTACCTTGCAGGACATGGCTGCAATCATGAATAATACCCTGTCAGAGGTATTATCCAGGTTGCCTGAATTAAGAGGCAAGCGCGATTGCTCTGGGGTTAGGAGAAATATAGAGCGTGCAGATGCTGTAAGGGCCATGTCTGATACTGCGTCACAATATGCAGATCATGAGGACGGAGAGCTTCAGTCTGTGGGTGACATCTCTGATTCGGGGAAACCTGATTCAGAGATTTCTAATTTTAAATTTAAGCTTGAGAACCTCCGTGTGTTGCTTGGGGAGGTATTAGCTGCTCTGAATGACTGTAACACAGTTGCAGTACCAGAGAAATTGTGTAGGCTGGATAAATACTATGCGGTACTGGTGTGTACTGATGTTTTTCCTATACCTAAAAGGCTTACAGAAATTATTAGCAAGGAGTGGGATAGACCGGGGGTGCCTTTTTCCCCACCTCCTATATATAGAAAAATGTTTCCAATAGACGCCACTACACGGGACTTATGGCAGACGGTCCCTAAGGTGGAGGGAGCAATTTCATCTTTAGCAAAGCGTACTACTATCCCGGTTGAGGACAGTTGTGCTTTTTCAGATCCAATGGATAAAAAATTGGAGGGTTACCTTAAGAAAATGTTTATTCAACAAGGTTTTATTTTACAGCCCCTTGCATGCATTGCGCCTGTCACGGCCGCGACGGCATTCTGGTTTGAGGCCCTGGAAGAGGCCATCCATACAGCTCCATTGACTGAAATTATTGACAAGCTTAGAACACTTAAGCTAGCTAACTCATTTGTTTCTGATGCCATTGTTCATTTGACTAAACTAACGGCTAAGAATTCCGGATTCGCCATCCAAGCGCGTAGGGCGCTATGGCTTAAATCCTGGTCAGCTGACGTGACTTCGAAGTCTAAATTACTCAACATTCCTTTCAAGGGGCAGACCTTATTCGGGCCTGGTTTGAAGGAAATGCTGACATTACTGGAGGTAAAGGTCACACCCTTCCTCAGGACAGGGCCAAAGCAAAGGCCAAACAGTCTTATTTTCGTGCCTTTCGAAATTTCAAGGCAGGTGCAGCATCAACTTCATCCGCTTCAAAACAAGAGGGAACTTTTGCTCAATCTAAGCAGGCCTGGAAACCTAACCAGTCCTGGAACAAAGGCAAGCAGGCCAGAAAGCCTGCTGCTGCCTCTAAGACAGCATGAAGGAACGGCCCCCTGTCCGGCGACGGATCTAGTAGGGGGCAGACTTTCTCTCTTCGCCCAGGCGTGGGCAAGAGATGTTCAGGATCCCTGGGCGTTGGAGATCATATCTCAGGGATATCTTCTGGACTTCAAAGCTTCCCCTCCACAAGGGAGATTTAATCTTTCAAGGCTATCTGCAAATCAGATAAAGAAAGAGGCATTCCTACGCTGTGTGCAAGACCTCCTAGTTATGGGAGTGATCCATCCAGTTCCGCGGACGGAACAAGGACAGGGTTTTTATTCAAATCTGTTTGTGGTTCCCAAAAAAAGAGGGAACCTTCAGACCAATTTTGGATCTAAAGATCTTAAACAAATTCCTCAGAGTTCCATCGTTCAAAATGGAAACTATTCGGACCATCCTACCCATGATCCAAGAAGGTCAGTACATGACCACAGTGGACTTAAAGGATGCCTACCTTCACATACCGATTCACAAAGATCATCATCGGTTTCTAGGGTTTGCCTTTCTAGACAGGCATTACCAATTTGTAGCTCTTCCCTTCGGGTTGGCTACAGCCCCGAGAATCTTTACAAAGGTTCTGGGCTCACTTCTGGCGGTTCTAAGACCGTGAGGCATAGCGGTGGCTCCGTATCTAGATGACATCCTGATACAGGCGTCAAGCTTTCAAGTTGCCAAGTCTCATACAGAGATAGTTCTGGCATTTCTGAGGTCGCACGAGTGGAAAGTGAACGAGGAAAAGAGTTCTCTATCCCCACTCACAAGAGTCTCCTTCTTAGGGACTCTTATAGATTCTGTAGAAATGAAAATTTACCTGACGGAGTCCAGGTTATCAAAACTTCTAAATCCTTGCCATGTTCTTCACTCCATTCCGCGCTCTTCGGTAGCTCAGTGTATGGAGGTAATCGGCTTAATGGTAGCGGCAATGAACATAGTGCCATTTGCGCGCCTTCATCTCAGACCGCTGCAATTATGCATGCTGAGTCAGTGGAATGGGGATTACACAGATTTGTCCCCTCTGCTAAATCTGGATCAAGAGACCAGAGATTCTCTTCTCTGGTTGTTGTCTCGGGTACACCTGTCCAAGGGTATGACCTTTCGCAGGCCAGATTGGACAATTGTAACAGATGCCAGCCTTCTAGGTTGGGGTGCAGTCTGGAATTCCCTGAAGGCACAGGGATCGTGGACTCAGGAGGAGAAACTCCTTCCAATAAATATTCTGGAGTTAAGAGCGATATTCAATGCTCTTCTGGCTTGGCCTCAGTTAGCAACACTGAGGTTCATCAGATTTCAGTCGGACTTACATCAACCATCAAGGGGGAACCAGGAGTTCCCTAGTGATGTTAGAAGTCTCAAAAATAATTCGCTGGGCAGAGTACCACTCTTGCCACCTGTCAGCAATCCATATCCCAGGCGTGGAGAACTGGGAGGCGGATTTTCTAAGTCGTCAGACTTTCCATCCGGGGGAGTGGGAACTCCATCCGGAGGTGTTTGCTCAGTTGATTCATCGTTGGGGCAAACCAGAGTTGGATCTCATGGCGTCTCGCCAGAACGCCAAGCTTCCTTGTTACGGATCCAGGTCCAGGGACCCAGAAGCAACGCTGATAGATGCGCTAGCAGCGCCTTGGTTCTTCAACCTGGCTTATGTGTTTCCACCGTTTCCTCTGCTCCCTCGACTGATTGCCAAAATCAAACAGGAGAGAGCATCAGTGATTCTGATAGCACCTGCGTGGCCACGCAGGACTTGGTATGCAGACCTAGTGGACATGTCATCCTTTCCACCATGGACTCTGCCTCTAAGAAAGGACCTTCTGATACAAGGTCCTTTCAATCATCCAAATCTAATTTCTCTGAGACTGACTGCATGGAGATTGAATGCTTGATTCTATCAAAGCGTGGCTTCTCCGAGTCAGTCATTGATACTTTAATACAGGCACGAAAGCCTGTTACCAGGAAAATCTACCACAAGATATGGAGTAAATATCTTTATTGGTGTGAATCCAAGACTTACTCATGGAGTAAAGTTAGGATTCCTAGAATATTGTCTTTTCTCCAAGAGGGCTTGGACAAAGGATTATCAGCTAGTTCCTTAAAGGGACAGATTTCTGCTCTGTCTATTCTTTTGCACAAGCGTCTGGCAGAGGTTCCAGACGTCCAGTCATTTTGCCAGGCTTTGGTTAGATTTAAGCCTGTGTTTAAACCTGTTGCTCCCCCGTGGAGCTTAAACTTGGTTCTTAAGGTTCTTCAAGGAGTTCCGTTTGAACCCCTTCATTCCATTGATATTAAACTTTTATCTTGGAAAGTTCTGTTTTTGATGGCTATTTTTTCGTCTCGGAGAGTCTCTGAGCTATCTGCCTTACAATGTGATTCTTCCTATCTGATTTTTCATGCAGATAAGGTAGTTCTTCGTACCAAACCTGGGTTTTTACCTAAGGTGGTTTCTAACAAGAATATCAATCAAGAGATTGTTGTTCCATCGTTGTGCCCTAATCCTTCTTCAAAGAAGGAACGTCTTTTACATAATCTGGACGTAGTCCGTGCCTTGAAGTTTTACTTACAAGCTACTAAGGATTTTCGTCAAACATCTTTCCTGTTTGTCGTTTACTCTGGACAGAGGAGAGGTCAAAAAGCTTCGGCAACCTCTCTTTCCTTTTGGCTTCGGAGCATAATAAGCCTAGCCTATGAGACTGCTGGACAGCACCCCCCTGAAAGGATTACAGCTCATTCTACTAGAGCTGTGGCTTCCACCTGGGCCTTTAAAAATGAGGCCTCTGTTGAACAGATTTGCAAGACTGCGACTTGGTCTTTGCTTCACACTTTTTCAAAATTTTACAAATTTGATACTTTTGCTTCTTCGGAGGCTGTGTTTGGGAGAAAGGTTCTTCAGGCAGTGGTTCCTTCCGCTTAATCCTGCCTTGTCCCTCCCATCATCCGTGTACTTTAGCTTTGGTATTGGTATCCCACAAGTAATGGATGATCCGTGGACTGGATACACTTAACAAGAGAAAACATAATTTATGCTTACCTGATAAATTTATTTCTCTTGTAGGGTATCCAGTCCACGGCCCGCCCTGTCCTTTTAAGGCAGGTCTAAATTTTAATTAAACTACAGTCACCACTGCACCCTATGGTTTCTCCTTTCTCTGTTTGTTTTCGGTCGAATGACTGGATATGACAGTTAGGGGAGGAGCTATATAGCAGCTCTGCTGTGGGTGATCCTCTTGCAACTTCCTGTTGGGAAGGAGAATATCCCACAAGTAATGGATGATCCGTGGACTGGATACACTACAAGAGAAATAAATTTATCAGGTAAGCATAACTTATGTTTTTTTCACTATAGGGGCTGTGCTGTGACACAAAAAACATTCTCTCACTATCATTGTTGTTTACTAAAGGTCTCTGTTTGGGATTCTGTATCTCTTTTAATTTTTTGTTAATTAGGCCTGCTGGGTACCCCCTCTCCAGAAATTTGTTCTTCATCTGTTTCAACCTATAATTTCTATCTGACTCTTCACTGACTATCCTTTGTACACGTAAAAGTTGACTCTTGGGGAGGGACTCCAATAGTCTCTTAGGATGGAAGCTGTCAAATCTCAACATTGTATTCCTATCTGTATCTTTTACATAAAGATCAAATTTTAAACCATCCTTCCCTTTGGTAACTTTAGTGTCAAGGAATGAGACCGATTCCTCACTGTAAGTTATTGTGAAATACAAATCCCTTACTTCTGAGTTGAGCTCTTTGACAAACCTATTTAGGGTTCCAATGTCACCCCACCACACGCCAAACACATCGTATATATAGCGGAGCCAAACTGCTCCGTGTTCTTTAAACAACTTGTTTTCATAGACTTTCCTTTCCTCAAACTCATTCATGTAGAGGTTGGCGTATGATGGGGCGACATTGGAACCCATGGCTGTGCCCTTAACCTGGACAAACCAGTCCTCTTGAAAAAGGAAATAGTTCCAGTAAAGTAGTAGACTAAGTAGTCTCTCTTCTAAATCACACTGTGCTTCCGAATATGTGCCGCTCACCATGAGTGTCTTCCTAAAGATGGCAATGCCAGTATCATGCTTAAAGGGACACTGTACCCAAAACATTTCTTTTGTGATTCAGATTGAGCATGACATTTTAAGCAACTTTCTAATTTACTCCTATTATCAAATTTTCTTCTTTCTCTTGGTATCTTTATTTGAAATGCAAGAATGTAAGTTTAGATGCCGGCCCATTTTTGGTGAACAACCTGGGTTGTCCTTGCTGATTGGTGGATAAATTCATCCACCAATAAAAAAGTGCTGTCCAGAGTACTGAAACCAAAAAAAAGCTTAGATGCCTTCTTTTTCAAATAATGATAGCAAGAGAACGAAGAAAAATTGATAATAGGAGTAAATGAGAAAGTTGCTTAAAATTGCATGCTCTTTCTGAATTACAAAAGAAAATTTTTGGGTACAGTTTCCCTTTAATAGAGGTGTATAAACTCCTGACGTCCATGGTGAACAGCAGATATCGGTTAGTTGGTAACTCTATCATTTTGGCCCTTTCCAAAAAATGCCCTGTGTCTTTAATGAAGCTGGCCATTTTGGCCACTTCAGGTTGTAATAGTTTATCCACAAATTTAGATATGTTGGTAAATATCGACACTACACATGAGACAATTGGCCTCCCTGGTGGCTTTTGTGAAGCTTTGTGAATTTTGGGAACCGTGAAAAATATAGGTGTTCTGGGCTTGTCAGTGTAAAGATAGTCTGCTAATTTCTCATCAATTACTTTCATAGTAACAGCCCTATCTAAAATCAACTTAATTTCCTTTTGTATTCTGTGAACTGGATTGCCTGGGACCTTTCTGTATGTATTGCTGTCATTAAGATGTGTTCTAATTTCTGCAATGTAGTAATCCCTATCCATTACAACTGTTGCCCCTCCTTTATCGGCCCCCTTCAAAATGATCTTATTATTAGCTTTAAGTGATTTAAGAGCAATGTTGTCATTTTTAGAGAATTTCACCCTTCTAGATATTTGCTCATGTGTCATTTCCTTTCTTTTTACTGTGTGTTGTAGTGTTTTGATTTCATTATCTACAAGATTTATAAAGGCGTTAACACTATGGTTAAAAATGTTTGGGTTAAAGGAGCTCTTTTTCCTTAACTCTAAACTTTGTGCAGTTAAAGTGTCTTTATTTGTACTTAAAGTAACAGTGTTTGAAAAATTTGTGGGCTCACCAAAAAAATATTTTAAGCTTAATATTTCTAAACAGTCTGTGGAGATCTTTAGTTAGCTCAAAAAAGTCTATATCCTTATGCGGGCAAAAAGAAAGACCCTTATTCAACATGGACAGTTCTTGTTCAGACTTAGAAATATTTACAACAGTGGTTTGCGCTTCTCTTATTTCCTCGATGCTGCTTTCCTTTGCGACATCCTCGAAGGATCCATAGATGTCTGCGGCTGCTTGGCTGCTTTTTTTCCCATGCTCCGACCACCTCGGCGGCATCACTTTCGCCGCCACTTTGATCCAAAGGGGATAGCTCGGCTCCGATTGATGACGTGTTGGAACGCTCTGCGTCGCTGTCATTACGTCCCTGCTGCCGTCTCCGCTGGTTGGTTCTCCTGCGGCCTCCTCCTCTGTGTGTGTTCCGGTTACCATAGAGACCACCACGCCATCTGTAAACTTTGCCTGTTTTATAATCATCTTCATCACGTTGAAACTTTGTCCGCTTTATTTCTTTTATCGCCTTCTGCTCTATCGCCAACTTCTCTTCAATCCGCTTGTCAAGATTTTCTATCTCCTCTGTGGTAAGTACAGCGGCCAGATCTGTTCTATACTTTTTTGTCAGGTCAGCTTGTATTTCGATTTCTTGCAGAAGGGCTTCCACGGTGCATACCATGAGGTCTAAAGAACATTTATTGAGGATAGCCTCAAATTTGTCACAGTAAGCTTGGTTGGCTTTTAAAGGGACAGTAATCCTTAAAAATAATGTTATATAATTCTGCACATAGTGCAGAATTATATAACATTATAGTAGGCAAACATTAAAAAACATAATTGTACCCTATAAAAAAAACAAACGCTGTTTCACAGACCCGCTCTCTGCTCTCTGCTGAGCGGG
This sequence comes from Bombina bombina, assembly GCF_027579735.1. Taxonomy (NCBI): domain Eukaryota; kingdom Metazoa; phylum Chordata; class Amphibia; order Anura; family Bombinatoridae; genus Bombina; species Bombina bombina. The sequence continues at coordinate 1,014,686,012 of NC_069499.1, read as the reverse complement.
TCTGTTATATTTAGTCAGCGCATCGGGCCAGCTGTATAGTCACAGCCCGGCCCGACCGCTCCATAAGACTAAGTGCAGCTCGCTCCTGTGACAGGAGCGAGCTGCACTTAGTCTTATGGCGCGGTTGGGCCGGGCCGGGCTGTGACTATACAGCTGGACCGATGCGCTGACTAAATATAACAGACCCGCTCAGCAGAGAGCGGGTCTGTGAAACAGCGTTTGTTTTTTTAAATTAATAGGGTACAATTATATTTTTAATGTTTGGCTACTATAATGTTATATAATTCTGCACTATGTGCAGAATTATATAACATTATTTTCAAGGTTTACTGTCCCTTTAACAGTGTCGGTGGATCTTCAAAATGGAGACCATGACACCTAAGGGGTTAAACCAAGATTTTGATCTCTCCTGCTTTGGGTAATACATTATAAATAGCTATAATCTATGTACTTATAGATTAATGTAATTGCTCGTGGTATAATTACATCAGTAGTTAAAATTAATAATGAATTGAAACATTGATTATTAGTAAGTCTAATGTTATGATTATAAGTATAAATGTTACTAAGAAATAGCTATTTGTGCTTCTTTATGTATAACTCTTAACTTACAATTTGCAGAGTCTTTGCTAAATAGATAGACATATGTGTCTATATGTTTTTATGTATTTGATACAAATTAGTAGAATGTATACATTTTGTGAATTAAAATGTTTTTTGCCACTAGGTGGCGCCATGCACATAGTGCATCACAGAGGTGGCGCGAAAACTAAGAGGGTTTAAAAATGGTTACCTACAATGTTTGTATTAGATTGCATGATTAAGGGGGTCACCCCAAAATGACGCAACTTTTATTAAGGTCTACAATAAAATTACACTTTTTATCCATCCTGTTTGTATTTTGGAAAGCATTTGGGGCCAAGCAGTTAATCCCCTATGCCGTTGCACTAACAGTGGTGCTGCTCTCAATTCTGGATTTGACGTTACACTTTAACTGCTGGGAACGAGCACACTGTAAGGATCACAATGCAAGTGTAAAAAGACCAAATTACAGGTACTGAAAATAGCAAGACTTTTGCATATAGCGAGATTGATGCAGATAGAATAACAGCGTTAACAAGGGGCTCAAGAGACTTCCGGAGGACAGCCCCCTCCCTCGTAGTAGAGAAAGAATATGAAGCACTGAAGATTAAGTTAATGAAGTGGGACCTCCATGCCACCACTCTATCTGAGTACTACAGGGTAAGAAGAATACCGAGAGGACTGAGAATGAGTGCTTGCCCGACACTGTTAAAAGACAACCAAGCTTACTGTGACAAATTTGAGGCTATCCTCAATAAATGTTCTTTAGACCTCATGGTATGCACCGTGGAAGCCCTTCTGCAAGAAATCGAAATACAAGCTGACCTGACAAAAAAGTATAGAACAGATCTGGCCGCTGTACTTACCACAGAGGAAATGGAAAATCTTGACAAGCGGATTGAAGAGAAGTTGGCGATATAGCAGAAGGCGATAAAAGAAATAAAGCGGACAAAGTTTCAACGTGATGAAGATGATTATAAAACAGGCAAAGTTTACAGATGGCGTGGTGGTCTCTATGGTAACCGGAACACACACAGAGGAGGCGGCGGCAGGAGAACCAACCAGCGGAGACGGCAGCAGGGACGTGATGACAGCGAAGCAGAGCGTTCCAACACGTCATCAAGCGGAGCCGAGCTATCCCCTTTGGATCAAAGTGGCGGCGAAAGCGATGCAGCCGAGGTGGTCGGAAGCATGGGAAAAAAAAGCAGCCAAGCAGCCGCAGACATCTATGGATCCTTCGAGGAAGTCGCAAAGGAAAGCAGCATCGAGGAAATAAGAGAAGCGCAAACCACTGTGGTAAATATTTCTAAGTCTGAAATGTCTGAACAAGAACTGTCCATGTTGAATAAGGGTCTTTTTTTTTGCCCGCATAAGGATATAGACTTTTTTGAGCTAACTAAAGATCTCCACGGACTGTTTAGAAATATTAAGCTTAAAATATTTTTGGTGAGCCCACAAATTGTTCAAACACTGTTACTTTAAGTACAAATAAAGGCACTTTAACTGCACAAAGTTTAGAGTTAAGGAAAAAGAACTCCTTTAACCCAAACATTTTTAACCATAGTGTTAACACCTTTATAAATCTTGTAGATAATGAAATCAAAACACTACAACACACAGTAAAAAGAAAGGAAATGACACATGAGCAAATATCTAGAAGGGTGAACTTCTCTGTTACTATGGGCTGTGTTACTATGAAAGTAATTGATGAGAAATTAGCAGACTATCTTTACACTGACAAGCCCAGAACACCTATATTTTACACGGTTCCCAAAATTCACAAAGATTCACAAAAGCCACCAGGGAGGCCAATTGTCTCATGTGTAGAATCGATATTTACCAACATATCTAAATTTGTGGATAAACTATTACAACCTGAAGTGGCCAAAATGGCCAGCTTCATTAAAGACACAGGGCATTTTTTGGAAAGGGCCAAAATGATAGTTACCAACTAACCGATATTTGCTGTTCACCATGGACGTCAGGAGTTTATACACCTCTATTAAGCATGATACTGGCATTGCCATTGATAGGAAGACACTCATGGTGAGCGGCAGATATTCGGAAGCACAGTGTGATTTAGTAGAGAGACTACTTAGTCTACTACTTTACTGGAACTATTTCCTTTTTCAAGAGGTTTATCTAGGTTAAGGGCACAGCCATGGGTTCCAATGTCGCCCCATCATACGCCAACCTCTATATGAATGAGTTTGAGAAAAGGAAAGTCTATGAAAACAAGTTGTTTAAAGAACACGGAGCAGTTTGGCTCTGCTATATATACGATGTGTTTGGCGTGTGGTGGGGTGACATTGGAACCCTAAATAGGTTTGTCAAAGAGCTCAACTCAGAAGTAAGGGATTTGTATTTCACAATAACTTACAGTGAGGAATCTGTCTCACTCCTTGACACTAAAGTTACCAAAGGGAAGGATGGTTTAAAATTTGATCTTTATGTAAAAGATACAGATAGGAATACAATGTTGAGATTTGACAGCTTCCATCCTAAGAGACTATTGGAGTCCCTCCCCAAGAGTCAACTTTTACGTGTACAAAGGATAGTTAGTGAAGAGTCAGAAATTATAGGTTGAAACAGATGAAGAACAAATTTCTGGAGAGGGGGTACCCAGCAGGCCTAATTAACAAAAAATTAAAAGAGATACAGAATCCCAAACAGAGACCTTTAGTAAACAACAATGATAGTGAGAGAATGTTTTTTGTGTCACAGCACAGCCCCTATAGTGAAAAAATTGGCAAGATCATTAGAAAGAATTGGTACGTTCTAAAGAACTGTAACCCCAACATTAAACAATTACAGAATCCCCCACTAATGGCTTACAGACGTGTGAAGAATATATGGGATCACTTGGTGAGGACAGATATAGGCCCCAGTACAGGACTTAAACAATCACATTTTGGCAATAAAAGACAGGGAAGCTACCCATGCCTGGGCTGCATGAGTTGCTGTTCTATAATAAAAGGGCCACACTTCTTCCACCCACATAGTGGGAGAAGATATAATATCAAGGGTTTTCACACATGTGAAAGTAGGTATGTCATATACCTCATCAAGTGCCCATGCTCCCTGGTTTACTTGGGTGAGACCACCCAGAAAATCAGGGATCGCATTACACAGCATAGATGTAACATTAGGAGGAAAAATTAGAGGCTCCGTTGTCTAAACACTTTATCGAAAATAATCACAACATCAGCCAATTGCGTTGGCAAATTATAGAGCAGATTCAAGTTCCCAGGAATAGCACTGACAGAGAGACATTGCTGAAGCAGAGAGAGATGTGGTGGATCTTCAAAATGGAGACCATGACACCTAAGGGGTTAAACCGAGATTTTGATCTCTCCTGCTTTGGGTAATACATTATAAATAGCTATAATCTATGTACTTATAGAATAATGTAATTGCTCGTGGTATAATTACATCAGTAGTTAAAATTAATAATGAATTGAAACATTGATTATTAGTAAGTCTAATGTTATGATTATAAGTATAAATGTTACTAAGAAATAGCTATTTGTGCTTCTTTATGTATAACTCTTAACTTACAATTTGCAGTTTTTGCTAAATAGATAGACATATGTGTCTATATGTTTTTATATATTTGATACAAATTTGTAGAATGTATACATTTTGTGAATTAAAATATGTTTTTTGCCACTAGGTGGCGCCATGCACATAGTGCATCACAGAGGTGGCGCGAAAACTAAGAGGGTTTAAAAATGGTTACCTACAATGTTTGTATTAGATTGCATGATTAAGAGGGTCACCCCGAAACGTCGCAACTTTTATTAAGGTCTACAATAAAATTACACTTTTTATCCATTGTGCTGGCATCCTGTTTGTATTTTAGAACAGTTACAATGATATAAACTTAACACACATTAAAATTTCTTCTCCCCCTTACAGCATCTCTCACGATCCTCTAAACGAGTCAAGTTGGACAATTTGTGAGTCTTCTCATACCCTGGCACAGCCATCACTTATGGAGAACCCTCTCAGCGATCTTGGACTTCTCTATATTTGGCCTTTTGCCCTGGAGCATCTCGCTGTATACTTTCCCTGAAATAAGAACGAGGACCTCCTGTTGCTCTGCAGGACAGCACCTTGCATTATCACTGTGTTACGCCCAAAGCCCGGGATTGGTTGCCACTCTGCACCCTCCCCCTCCTAGGCACATCTCAAGACATTTATATATATATTTATGTATATCAGAAAGCTGTTTTATTTTTTTAAGTTTTAAATGATGGACAAAAGGTAATGTGGGAACTTGAAGGTTGCCAGTGTTATCCTTTATCACCTCAGTGCCGTAGCTATGCCATGGTGGCATTCATCTTTGTTATAGGCTTGTATGCACCATTTCAGCACTTGCAATCACCCGTCAGCACCATTCTAGTGCATCCAGTTTCAATGCAAGCCTCCCACCCGTCTGTTAGCAGTAAAAAGGCCTATCTACCCTGCCACAGCTGGCAGGGGCTAGTAATGCCATTCTTTGGTGCCACATAGATGCTGCTCCTTCTACCCTTTCCCACTGCTTGTAAATATCACTACATTGTTAAAGAAAAAAAAAAAAGACAATAAAACCAGTCAGTACCTCAAGGTGTGTGTGTCTGAAGGCATCATGCATATTACAGTTGATCCTCGCGCATATCTGTGCATGTTACACAAGAAAGAACCAGAAAAAAACGTTTGGGCCCTTTTATAAAATAAAGAACATTTTGAAAAGGCAGGAAAATGTTTTTATATAAAATGTGTAATGAAACAACTTTGCGTTATATTTTAAATATTTATTTTGCCCCCTTTTCATTTAATTTAGTTTTGAAAATGGAGCAGTTGCTAATCCTCAGACCTTGAAATGCACCCGCTGACTACTCAAGGCTAAATATGCTATATATTTGTGCTTAATTGGCGTTAACGAACAGCAGCGTATACTAACTTTATGACCGTGGCTAACCTTGTTGTCTGCAGACTAAAGCCTAGATAGACTTTTCCAAATAAGGCAAATGGTGGGTGGAGATTGACTATTGAAAAATAATTGCAGTAAAGAGGATGTTTGTTTTAGAGACATTAAAGGGAGAGTTTACCCAATAATGTTCTCTCTGTTAATTTGTTCCCAATGATCCATTTTACCTGCTGGAGTTTTGATTTAGCCTGTGGTATCCTTATCTATACTGAAAGTTTCTATACTTCCGTATAGGCTATTGACAAACTATGTAAACACATCAAGCAGAAGAAATTACACTCCCAGTGGGGAGTGGGAGAGAGAATGTTTTAAAATGTTAATTTTCAATTGTTCTTTCTAAGTGTTATATAGAGACAGAGATAAGAAAGGGAAGCTTTTGCGTGATACGATAAAGAGACCTGATCTCTCTGCAAGGCTAGCCTATTTTGATGGGCTGTGGTTTCAAAGAGCAAATCCAGCAATTTAATTTACAACAAGAAACATAAAGGATCAATTTCGCATACATTTTATACTCTGCAGCTGGTATAACAAGTCATTGGGAACACATTAAGGGGAAAACAATTTTACAGTGCACTGTCCCTTTAAGACTTGGCTGATATCTTTTTTTTATAGCAAGAGAACAGAAATGTCAACGTATTTAGTGTCCCTTTATAGAACAGAACATTATGTAATTTGAAGTAAGTGTTTGTCATTCATACGGTGCATCACAACATTCTTAACAAATCAAGGACATTTAATTAAAGTTGATATAATGCCCATATATATATATATATATATATATATATATATATATATATATATATAGATAGATAGTGTGTGTGTGTGTATATATATATATATATATATACACAGACATGTGAAAAAGAAAGTACGCCCTCTATGGTTTTACATATCAGGACATAATAACAATCATCTGGTCCTTAGCAGGTCTTAAAATGAGGTAAATACAACCTCAAATTAACAACACTACTTGACATATTACAACGTGTCATGATTTATTTAACAAACATAAAGCCAAAATAGAGAACCCATGTGTGAAAAACTAAGTACACCTTATGATTCAATATCTTGTAGAACTACCTTTAGCAGCAATAAATTAAAGTCAAGTTGTGGAGGAATTTGTGCCCACTCTTTCTTACAATGTTGCTTCAGTTCATTGAGGTTTGAGGTTTGCGGGCATTCATCTATGCACAGCTCTCTTAAAGTGAATGTAAATTTTGATGCTAAAGTGCCCGGTTTTTAAAACTTTGATTAAAAACAGGGGCACTTTAATTCATAAAAATTTACATTTCACTCCTGTTGTGACAAAAAACTTACCTTTTAAACTTCACAGCAGCTCCAGCTTTCTCCGGTCTCACAAGCCATTTCTGATGTCAGAAATGATTGATAGGTCATTCTCCAATCACAGCTTCCCCCCCGGGGGATTCAGTGTCTGATTCACTGCTGTGATTGGAGGAAGCCGATGCCTCATTTTAGACCCAGGAAGAGGCTTTGAAACAGGTGGAGGAAGCTGGAGCTGCCGTGAAGATTAAAAGGTAAGTTTTTTTTCACAACAGGAGTGAAATGAAAATTTTTATGAATTAAAGTGCCCCTGTTTTTAATCGAAGTTTTAAAAACCGGGCACTTTAGCATCAAAATTTACATTCACTTTAAGTTCCCACCTCAGCATTTCAATCGGGTTGAGGTCTAGACTTTGACTGGGCCATATCAACACTTTGATTATTTTCTTTTTCAGCCATTCTGTTGTAGATTTGTTCTTGGGATCATTGTCCTGTGGCATGACTCAATTTCGGCTAAGCTTTAGTTTTCGGACAGATCGCTTCACATTTGACTATAGAATACTTTGGTATACAGAGGAATTGATGGTCGACTAATGACAGCAAGGTGCCCAGGTCCTGTGGCTGTAAACCTAACCCAAATCATCACCCCTCCACCACCATGCTTGACAGTTGATATGAGGTGTTTGTGCTGATATGCTGTGTTTGATTTTCACCAAATGTGGCGCTGTGCATTATGGCAAACATCTCAACTTTGGTCTCGTCTGTCCAAAGGACATTGTTCCAGAAGTCTTGTGGTTTGTTCAGATGCAACTTTGCGATCTATAGCCGTGCTGCTGTGTTCTTTTTAGAGAGAAGAGGCTTTCTCCTGGCAACCCTTCCAAACAAAGCATATTTGTTCAGTCTTTTTCTTATTGTACTGTCATAAACTTTAACATTTAACATGCTGAGGCCTGTAGAGTCTGAGATGTAACTTGGGTTTCCTTCTAAATACAGAGAGAGTCCACAGCTGCATTCATTACTTGTGGGAAATACAGAACCTGGTCACCAGGAGGAGGCAAAGACACCCCAGCCAAATGCTTAAATACCTCCCCCCACTTCCCTCATCCCCCAGTCATTCTTTGCCTTTCGTCACAGGAGGTTGGCAGACAAGTGTCAGAAGATACGGAGTAGTTCCTTATGAAGGGTAGTACTCTTCGAGATGGGACTGGAGTTTTAAGTAGTCTTGTCAGCCTCTCAGTGAGAGCATTGATGAAAGTTAGTCTGGAGATGCAGGGAGAGTCTTTTTGTGAAACCATCCAGACTCATATTAACAGCTCCTTAAGCAATCTGCGTTGACAAGTTTTGCTGCCTGCTTTCTTCACTCAAGTCCATGTCAGAAGCGTTGCTAAAATCTGTCAAACTTGAAGGACCGTATCGCTGTTCCATGGCATAGATTTCGGTAAGATTGTTTCATTTTTTACACACGTTGACAATAGAAGACAGGGTCTAATTAATCATGTTTGTTATGTGATTTTGACTGCTTATGTGTAGGAGACATGTTGGGCTCATAGGCTGATACAGAACATACATGTTAAAGAGCTGCACAGTTTTATTAAGCTGGCATGCTTTTCCTTAGCAGGGGCGGTCCTGTATGAAGCACCATGTGACTGAGAGTAGTCACGTCTTGTTTTTCATTTCTGATTCCTGACCGAGTGGCTGTGTAGAAAAGTTAATTTTTCTACCTCTCTGGGTCATAGAAGGTGGTGAGTGCCCCAGCCATTGGGGGTTTAAGGTGCCATTTGGTTTTTTTACAATTTTTTTTTAATTAGTATTATGGAGTATTATGTTGTGAGGAGGCCTGGGTAGACCAGCCAGCTCAATTATGTTCCGTATGCTGCAATAGGGTATACTCTTCAAACAATGAGATGTTAGAGACCACTGAGCCGTCTACCTCTGAGGATTCCTCGTGGAGGTGCGTTCCCTAGAATCTTCTACACATGCAGTTCCCCTAAGTACCATTACTCCTTCATCTGAGGGAGACTTTTTTCCACTGGAGGTTACTGCGCGTTTTCACATGGCCATCTCTGACTTTAGCGAGTCTGCCTCTTTCTGCTACGTGCAAGTGAAGGGTTAATCCGTGCTCTCCTACCCATGGGTCGTCGTGTAAAATGACGATTGTGCCCGATCAGTCATCTGGGGATGCGGTTCCCTCTGAGGCTTCAAAGGTAGAACCTCCGGGGTCGGAAGTCGCCTGATTTGACTCCTCCGACTGAGGAGGATTTGGCATTTAGATTTATAATGGCACGCCTGCGTTTACTTCTGAGAGAGGTTCCTAGTCCTGATCCATCAGGTGGATCTCAGTCCTCTAAATCAGATAACGATCTGGATTATACGAGTGGAGAGGGTTGGATCCTCTTCTTTATCGTCTATATGTATATAGTTATAGAATCCCAGTCCCCAGCTCCTATGGGGGGTTGTGTTGTATAACAGGCAGGACCTGTTTGTTTTAGTTTGCACACCCTTTTTGACGTCCCGTTTTGGACCTTTTGGATAGTTTTTGTTTTAGAGCTCGGGGTTTTTCTAGAAACTCTTTTTAGGAAGAAGTTTCGTCACTTGGGTTGTTTTTGGTTGTATCGACTTTAATGGTTGGAGTCTTCCGATGGAAGCCTCTAAGTCTCTGTTCGGGGTGATGATTCCCTCGATTTTCTAGAGATAAAAATTAAGCCTCTGAGCTTATTTTCCTTATTTTGTTTATTCTTAGTTTTCCTAGCACTGCTGGAACGTAAGAATTTGCCATTTGTTTGTTTTCTATGACAAGACGTGTCGTACCCTTGATGACGGCAGGACTTGGTTTGGGTAAAAGTTAAGTTTGTTCTTCCCTTCTACTCTAGAGAGTGAGCTCTTTCTTGTTATTCTGGTCCAGGCAGAGCAGGACCTGTCTTAGGTTTTTCTAGACGGGCACTTGATACTGGGTCATATGGGTCCGGGGTCCTAGAGGCCGGAGTTGAGTTTTTCATTCCGTCTTTCTGGACTAGGTGACTTTTGGAGTCTTGTCCCGGTACTCTTCGCAGTGTCTGCTACACTGTTGGTTACTGGTCCAATAAGAGGAGTGGTTTTCTGTCATTTTTGGGTCCGATGGTTTTTAAGCAGTGCTTATTAGATCTCTTTGTTCAGGGAGAATACACGGTTCTCTCTACCTGGATTTAGCTGGAAGGATATCTTTCCTGTCTAGAGCAGTCCAGGGTAGCCCGGTGGTTATCTAGGAAGACTATTTAGAACTGGCTATTGCTCAACATACAATAAATCAGAGTAGTAAACACAGAGCCACAGGTTCCATCCTCAGAGGGGGACCTAGACCTGAGTCCTGTTGTTGGCACCAGGTTGGATCCTTTGGATGCGGCTTGGTCTTTCAGACAGGAAGGCTTTTTGCCTTAGAGCTTAAGAAGTTAGTTACTTCATCTGTTTCTGTCCTCCAATTCTCCTTCAGGCTTTCGTTGGCGCTGTTGTGGGGGGGGGGGGTGATGGATTCAGACCAGGCAGAGTCTTCGACATAACATTGAGTTTTTTGTCTCTGTCTTAGCAGTCCTTTTGGATTACCGTTTGGGGAATCGTTCTCCAGTATTCGGTCCAGATCTCCTGGTGTTGGGGAATTTTTATCCTAGTTCCCCCGGGGCACTTTTGTCTTGGTCTCTTCCCCGTCAGCAAGGTGAGAGTGTTTTCTTGGTGAGTGGATTATTTCTGAGCTAGTGAGTTCCTCCTGCGTAGTCGGGAGGGTCTCAAATTTGGTGGTGGTCGGAGGCCCACTGCGGCTCTTGACAGCAATCCATTTTCTGAGTGGGCTCTTCTGGAACGGATGTGCCTTACAATCATCTGTTAGATCTGACTAGCCAGAGTTTTTCGAATGTGTATCTGAGGAAAGCAGATCGAGTTTCTCAGCTGAGGTCCATAAGTGGCCTAGGGGGTTACTTACCTGCCTAGCAATCGGTAGACTTGGAGTTTGAATCCTGCTGTGGCAGTTTTCTTAATTCTGAGGTCTAATTTTAACCTTTTACTTTTTGGCCATGTTACTCTTTTTCGAGGATGGTTTGATCCTATCTGGAGTGGGCGTCAGTGAGACAGTTGCTCCATTTTTGCCCGCGAGTTTGTAATCACGATTGAGGCTTCGCTGCCATGAGAGTTCCCTTGTTACAGGGATCTACCGGGTAAGGGTCTCTTTGCGTCTTGGGATCCTTTCTTCTGGGGCGAATTGCGAGGGGTCGCTTGGGCCTAGCCAAGAGGTTTTTTTTCTGAAAGGTTTTCGGTCCTTTCCTTCAGCTTGTACCTGGTTCCTTGTCACCTTTTTTTAGGCGTGGAGCTGCCTGGCAAGTTGAAGGTTGCAGATGGATATCAGCTGCGGTTCCTTTCTCTGGTATGTGTTTTCACAAGCAGTCTTTGCTCTCTGTTTGGGCTCCAGTTCCAGAGGTTCATTGTTCTCCAGGTGTTCAGTTGTTTTTGCTAGGACTCTGCCTGCGGCTGGGCCGGCAAGTCTATTCCTTGCTCCTTTTAGGGTTGTCTTTATTCTTCAGGAGTTACATCGGGTTACCTTTGTACCTGTACAGGAGGAGGTCTTTGAATTCTTATTCAAGGACTTATTTTGTCTGTAGATTGTTTTTCTACATGTCATAGTTTACGTGTTACACTTTGGAATACGTTCTTTCTTATTGTGGCCTCCCTTCTAATAAGGCTATACGAGTTGTTCTCCCTAAGATTGTCGTATTCCTTGTCCAAATGGGAAGAGGTTCTTCCTTTTTTTGGGGAATCTTACCTTGAGGTCCTGTCAGACTTAATCAGAATAGACATTTTTTTCCTTTATGTTATTCATATCTGGGGTGTGCAAGGTTTTGGAAGCTGATAACTTTTTCATTGCTGGTGGAGGAGTGTTTTTCGCTGTTTTTAAGAGACAGTGGGACACGAGCCTCCTCAGAGGTTTATGGCTCAGTTTGAGTACAGTGACATCCTTTGGGTCTCTGACATGAGATCCTATGGTTCTGATTGTTGGGCGGCTGCTTGGTCTTCCTAACATTCTTATTCTTTTTATGTTTTGCTTCTGTCAAGGAAGCCTTTGGGAGTTTGAATTTTCTGCAGGCTGTGGTGCCCTCAGGTTGGGCTGCCTCTTAATTGTACCCTCCCGTTAGCATTCAGTGTCCTCTGTAGCTTGGGTATAATTTCCCACAAGTAATGAATGCAGCTGTGGACTCTCCCTGTATTTAGAAGGAAAACATAAATGATAACATACCAAATAATACAGGGAGTGTCCACAGCTTCCCTCTCTGGTGGGTGGCCCTAAATTTAAATTGTTTTCTTCTGGCACCTTTTTCACCCTGATATTTCTCCTACTGTTCCTTGTTTCCTCGGCAGAATGACTGGAGGATGAGGGAAGTGGGGGAGGTATTTAAGTCTTTGCCTCCTCCTGGTGGCCAGGTTCTGTATTTCCCACAAGTAATGAATGCAGTTGTGGACTCTCCCTGTATCGAAGGAAAGGAAATTATCTGGTAATTCATAATTTCTTTTTAATTTCTCTAAGCATTGCACAGTCTGACCTTAGGGTGAATTTGCTGGGACATCCACTCCTGGGAAGATTGGCAACTGTCTTGAATGTTTTCCACTTGTGAATAATCTTTCTCACTGTAGAATGATGGACTTTAAATTGTTTGGAAATGGCCTTATAATCCTTCCCAGATTGATGGGCAGCAACAATTGCTTCTCTAAGGTCATTGCTGATGTCTTTCCTACTTGGCATTTTGTTAACACACACCTGAATGCTCCAGACCAGCAAACTGCTGATCAATTAATCAAGGGCATTTGATTAGTAGCACCTGGCTGCTACTTAGCCTCTTAATTCCTTTGGAAGCAGTAAGGGTGTAGTTTTCACACATGGCTTTTCCATTTTGCTTTATTTTTGCTAAATAAATCATGACGTGGTGTAATATGTCATGTGTTGTTGTTCATATGAGGTTGTATTTACCTAATTTTAAGACCTGCTAAGGACCAGATGATTGTTGTTATGCCCCGATACGTAAAACCATAGAATTCAAAGAGGGCATACTTTTTCCCCTCACATGAATATATATATATATTGTAGGACATTCACTGGATCTTATTGTAAGCTAGTATCTTATTACCCTTTTTGGTATCATGTACTTCATCAGAAAGTTAAAATAGCTGTTGCTAATTGCTAGCGAAATGCACATCAATCAATAGAAAGGCACAAGAATGGATGAATATGTCGGCTAGTTGTAATGTTTTACATACGACTACAAATATGTATAGTTTTAGTGCACATGTTCAATAGTATTTATCAAAATTATGTTAATAGTCTCTCTAATTTTTAGCATCCCTGAAAACTATACTGATGGTCTAAATTTCATTTTCCTGTAAGGTTTGTGTTGCTGTAGAACATTTTATTTTTCAGGTGTAGGAAAAGCCAGCAGCTACTAATTTGTTACTGACAGTATAGGTTACACATTCTATCCACTGAGGTCTGTTGTCACCATCAATTGTTCAGATCTTAAGGATTTTTAATTTTTATTTAAAGGTATATACCATTTTTTTTTTTTAGACATAATTCTATTGCACGCTTAAAGGGATACTGAACACAATTTTTTTCTTTCATGATTCAGAGCATGTAAATTTTAGTTAAAGGGACATAATAATCATTTGTTAAATCACTTGAAACTGATGCAGTATAACTATAAAAAGCTGACAGGAAAATATCACCTGAGCATCTCTATGTAAAAAAGGAAGATTTCTTTCATGTAATTAGCAAGAGTCCATGAGCTAGTGACGTATGGGATATACATTCCTACCAGGAGGGGCAAAGTTTCCCAAACCTCAAAATGCCTATAAATACACCCCTCACCACACCCACAAATCAGTTTTACAAACTTTGCCTCCTATGGAGGTGGTGAAGTAAGTTTGTGCTAGATTCTACGTTGATATGCGCTCCGCAGCAGGTTGGAGACTGTTTTCCTCTCAGCGTGCAGTGAATGTCAGAGGGATGTGAAGAGAGTATTGCCTGTTTTAATTCAATGATCTCCTTCTACGGGGTCTATTTCATAGGTTCTCTGTTATCGGTCGTAGAGATTCATCTCTTACCTCCCTTTTCAGATCGACGATATACTCTTATATATATACCATTACCTCTGCTGATTTTCGTTTTAGTACTGGTTTGGCTTTCTACAAACATGTAGATGAGTGTCCTGGGGTAAGTAAGTCTTATTTTCTGTGACACTCTAAAGCTATGGTTGGGCACTTTTTTAAAGTTCTAAATATATGTATTCAAACATTTATTTGCCTTGACTCAGAATGTTCAACATTCCTTTTTTTCAGACAGTCAGTTTCATATTTCGGATAATGCATTTGAATCAATCATTTTTCTTACCTTAAAAATTTGACTTTTTCCCTGTGGGCTGTTAGGCTCGCGGGGGTTGAAAATGCTTCATTTTATTGCGTCATTCTTGGCGCAGACTTTTTTGGCGCAAAAAATCTTTTCTGTTTCCGGCGTCATACGTGTCGCCAGAAGTTGCGTCATTTTTTGACGTTCTTTTGCGCCAAAGATGTCGGCGTTCCGGATGTGGCGTCATTTTTGGTGCCAAAAGCATTTAGGCGCCAAATAATGTGGGCGTCTTTTTTGGCGCTAAAAAAATATGGGTGTCGCTTTTGTCTCCACATTATTTAAGTCTCATTTTTCATTGCTTCTGGTTGCTAGAAGCTTGTTCTTTGGCATTTTTTCCCATTCCTGAAACTGTCATTTAAGGAATTTGATCAATTTTGCTTTATATGTTGTTTTATTCTCTTACATTTTGCAAGATGTCTCACGTTGCATCTGAGTCAGAAGATACTTCAGGAAAATCGCTGTCTGGTGCTGGAACTACCAAAGCTAAGTGTATCTGCTGTAAACTTTTGGTAGCTGTTCCTCCAGCTGTTGTTTGTTATAAATGTCATGACAAACTTGTTAATGCAGATAATATTTCCTTTAGTAAAGTACCATTACCTGTTGCAGTTCCAACAACATCTAATGTTCAGAGTGTTCCTCATTCTGATTCTAATGATTCTTCTGGTTCAGAGGATTCTGTCTCAGAGGTTGATGCTGATAAATCTTCATATTTATTTAAAATGGAATTTATTCGTTCTTTACTTAAAGAAGTTTTAATTGCCTTAGAAATTGAGGATTCTGGTCCTCTTGATATTAAATCTAAATGTTTAGACAAGGTCTTTAAATCTCCTGTGGTTATTCCAGAAGTTTTTCCTGTTCCTGGTGCTATTTCTGAAGTAATTTCCAGAGAATGGAATAATTTGGGTAATTCATTTACTCCCTCTAAACGTTTTAAGCAATTATATCCTGTGCCGTCCGACAGATTAGAGTTTTGGGACAAAATCCCTAAAGTTGATGGGGCTATTTCTACCCTTGCTAAACGTACTACTATTCCTACGGCAGATGGTACTTCCTTTAAGGATCCTTTAGATAGGAAAATTGAATCCTTTCTAAGAAAAGCTTATCTGTGTTCAGGTAATCTTCTTAGACCTGCTATATCATTGGCTGATGTTGCTGCAGCTTCAACTTTTTGGTTGGAAACTTTAGCGCAACAAGTAACAGATCATGATTCTCATAATATTATTCTTCTTCAACATGCTAATAATTTTATCTGTGATGCCATTTTTGATATTATCAGAGTTGATGTCAGGTTTATGTCTCTAGCTATTTTAGCTAGAAGAGCTTTATGGCTTAAAACTTTGAATGCTGATATGTCTTCTAAATCGACTCTACTTTCCCTTTCTTTCCAGGGTAATAAATTATTTGGTTCTCAGTTGGATTCTATTATCTCAACTGTTACTGGTGGGAAAGGAACTTTTTTACCACAGGATAAAAAATCTAAAGGTAAAAACAGGGCTAATAATCGTTTTCGTTCCTTTCGTTTCAACAAAGAACAAAAGCCTGATCCTTCATCCTCAGGAGCAGTTTCAGTTTGGAAACCATCTCCAGTCTGGAATAAATCCAAGCCTTCTAGAAAAGCAAAGCCAGCTTCTAAGTCCACATGAAGGTGCGGCCCTCATTCCAGCTCAGCTGGTAGGGGGCAGATTACGTTTTTTCAAAGAAATTTGGATCAATTCTGTTCACAATCTTTGGATTCAGAACATTGTTTCAGAAGGGTACAGAATTGGTTTCAAGATAAGACCTCCTGCAAAGAGATTTTTTCTTTCCCGTGTCCCAGTAAACCCAGTGAAAGCTCAAGCATTTCTGAAATGTGTTTCAGATCTAGAGTTGGCTGGAGTAATTATGCCAGTTCCAGTTTTGGAACAGGGGCTGGGGTTTTATTCGAATCTCTTCATTGTACCCAAGAAGGAGAATTCCTTCAGACCAGTTCTGGATCTAAAAATATTGAATCGTTATGTAAGGATACCAACATTCAAAATGGTAACTGTAAGGACTATCTTGCCTTTTGTTCAGCAAGGGCATTATATGTCTACAATAGATTTACAGGATGCATATCTGCATATTTCGATTCATCCAGCTCACTATCAGTTTCCTGAGATTCTCTTTCCTGGACAAGCATTACCAGTTTGTGGCTCTGCCGTTTGGCCTAGCTACAGCTCCAAGAATTTTTACAAAGGTTCTCGGTGCCCTTCTGTCTGTAATCAGAGAACAGGGTATTGTGGTATTTCCTTATTTGGACGATATCTTGGTACTTGCTCAGTCTTCACATTTAGCAGAATCTCATACGAATCGACTTGTGTTGTTTCTTCAAGATCATGGTTGGAGGATCAATTCACTAAAAAGTTCATTGATTCCTCAGACAAGGGTAACCTTTTTAGGTTTCCAGATAGATTCAGTGTCCATGACTCTGTCTTTGACAGACAAGAGACGTCTAAAATTGATTTCAGCTTGTCGAAACCTTCAGTCACAATCATTCCCTTCGGTAGCCTTATGCATGGAAATTCTAGGTCTTATGACTGCTGCATCGGACGCGATCCCCTTTGCTCGTTTTCACATGCGACCTCTTCAGCTCTGTATGCTGAACCAATGGTGCAGGGATTACACAAAGATATCTCAATTAATATCTTTAAAACCGATTGTACGACATTCTCTGACGTGGTGGACAGATCACCATCGTTTAATTCAGGGGGCTTCTTTTGTTCTTCCGACCTGGACTTTAATCTCAACAGATGCAAGTCTTACAGGTTGGGGAGCTGTGTGGGGGGTCTCTGACGGCACAAGGGGTTTGGGAATCTCAGGAGGTGAGATTACCGATCAATATTTTGGAACTCCGTGCAATTTTCAGAGCTCTTCAGTCTTGGCCTCTTCTGAAGAGAGAGTCGTTCATTTGTTTTCAGACAGACAATGTCACAACTGTGGCATACATCAATCATCAAGGAGGGACTCACAGTCCTCTGGCTATGAAAGAAGTATCTCAAATTCTGGTTTGGGCGGAATCCAGCTCCTGTCTAATCTCTGCGGTTCATATCCCAGGTATAGACAATTGGGAAGCGGATTATCTCAGTCGCCAAACGTTGCATCCGGGCGAATGGTCTCTTCACCCAGAGGTATTTCTTCAGATTGTTCAAATGTGGGAACTCCCAGAAATAGATCTGATGGCTTCTCATCTAAACAAGAAACTTCCCAGGTATCTGTCCAGATCCCGGGATCCTCAGGCGGAGGCAGTGGATGCATTATCACTTCCTTGGAAGTATCATCCTGCCTATATCTTTCCGCCTCTAGTTCTTCTTCCAAGAGTAATCTCCAAGATTCTGAAGGAATACTTGTTTGTTCTGCTGGTAGCTCCAGCATGGCCTCACAGGTTTTGGTATGCGGATCTTGTCCGGATGGCCTCTTGCCAGCCGTGGACTCTTCCGTTAAGACCAGACCTTCTGTGGCAAGGTCCTTTCTTCCATCAGGATCTCAAATCCTTAAATTTAAAGGTATGGAGATTGAACGCTTGATTCTTGGTCAAAGAGGTTTCTCTGACTCTGTGATTAATACTATGTTACAGGCTCGTAAATCTGTATCTAGAGAGATATATTATAGAGTCTGGAAGACTTATATTTCTTGGTGTCTTTCTCATCATTTTTCCTGGCATTCTTTTAGAATTCCGAGAATTTTACAGTTTCTTCAGGATGGTTTAGATAAAGGTTTGTCCGCAAGTTCCTTGAAAGGACAAATCTCTGCTCTTTCTGTTCTTTTTCACAGAAAGATTGCTAATCTTCCTGATATTCATTGTTTTGTACAAGCTTTGGTTCATATAAAACCTGTCATTAAGTCTATTTCTCCTCCTTGGAGTTTGAATTTGGTTCTGGGGGCTCTTCAAGCTCCTCCTTTTGAACCCATGCATTCATTGGACATTAAATACTTTCTTGGAAAGTTTTGTTCCTTTTGGCCATCTCTTCTGCCAGAAGAGTCTCTGAATTATCTGCTCTTTCTTGTGAGTCTCCTTTTCTGATTTTTCATCAGGATAAGGCGGTGTTGCGAACTTCTTTTGAATTTTTACCTAAGGTTGTGAATTCCAACAACATTAGTAGAGAAATTGTGGTTCCTTCATTATGTCCTAATCCTAAGAATTCTAAGGAGAAATCGTTGCATTCTTTGGATGTTGTTAGAGCTTTGAAATATTATGTTGAAGCTACTAAGTCTTTCCGAAAGACTTCTAGTCTATTTGTCATCTTTTCCGGTTCTAGAAAAGGTCAGAAAGCTTCTGCCATTTCTTTGGCATCTTGGTTGAAATCCTTAATTCACCATGCTTATGTCGAGTCGGGTAAAACTCCGCCTCAAAGGATTACAGCTCATTCTACTAGGTCAGTTTCTACTTCCTGGGCGTTTAGGAATGAGGCTTCGGTTGATCAGATTTGCAAAGCAGCAACTTGGTCCTCTTTGCATACTTTTACTAAATTCTACCATTTTGATGTGTTTTCTTCTTCTGAAGCAGTTTTTGGTAGAAAAGTACTTCAGGCAGCGGTTTCAGTTTGAATCTTCTGCTTATGTTTTCATTAAACTTTATTTTGGGTGTGGATTATTTTTAGCAGGAATTGGCTGTCTTTATTTTATCCCTCCCTCTCTAGTGACTCTTGCGTGGAAAGATCCACATCTTGGGTAGTCATTATCCCATACGTCACTAGCTCATGGACTCTTGCTAATTACATGAAAGAAAACATAATTTATGCAAGAACTTACCTGATAAATTCATTTCTTTCATATTAGCAAGAGTCCATGAGGCCCACCCTTTTTGTGGTGGTTATGATTTTTTTGTATAAATCACAACTATTCCAATTCCTTATTTTATATGCTTTCGCACTTTTTTTTTTATCACCCCACTTCTTGGCTATTCGTTAAACTGATTTGTGGGTGTGGTGAGGGGTGTATTTATAGGCATTTTGAGGTTTGGGAAACTTTGCCCCTCCTGGTAGGAATGTATATCCCATACGTCACTAGCTCATGGACTCTTGCTAATATGAAAGAAATGAATTTATCAGGTAAGTTCTTACATAAATTATGTTATTTTACCTCACAATTTCCTCAGCTCAGCAGAGTAAGTTCTGTGTAGAAAGTTATACTCAGCTGATGCCCAGCTGCAGGTAAAAAAAAATAAAAATGAACTGCAGCCAATCAGCAGTGCTGAGGTCATGAACTCTTTTACTGTGATCTCATGAGATTTCACTTAACTTTCATGAGATTTCATAGTAAACTTCCTTAAACTGAATAGGGAAATAATGAGTGTGCACGAAGTTCACTCCCTTGGCTGTCCCGGGACAGACATACTGATTTGCTGCTTAAAGTCCTTTGCAATGGGGTTTGAATACTTAGGACATTTTGAGGTAAAATATCTTTTTTTTTTACATAGAGATGTTCAGGGGATATTTTCTAGTCAGCTTATGCTGCATCACTTTCAAGTGTTTCAACATTTGGGTATCATGGTCCTTTAACTTTCTAATTTACTCCTATTATCAATTTTTTTCTTTCTCTTGGTAACTTTATTTGAAAAAGCAGGAATTTAAGCTTAAGAACATTTTTCTTTCAGCACCCTGGGTAGCGCTTGCTGATTGGTGGCTACATTTAGCCTCCAATCAGCAAGCTTAAGAGCCAGCCCAAAAATGGGCTGGCTCTTAAGCATACATTCCTGCTTTTCAAATAAAGATAACAAGAAAACGAAGAAAAATGATAATAGGAGTAAATTAGAAAGTTGCTTAAAATTGCATTCTCTATCTGAATCATGAAAGAAAAAAATTTGGTTTCATATCCCTTTAATATGCTCAATCCAAAATGTGTTAAACCTTAATAAGGGTCTCACAATTTTGCTTTCTTCAGCTATTCAGTAACTTGGTCATTGTGATTATCACTTGTGCTCTGGGAAATCCTTTAAATGTGTAATTTTTGTAGTTCTAAATGTGAATAGGAGTAAGGAAAATGGTGAACGGACTAAAGTTAAAGGGACAGTCAACACCACAAATGTTGTTGTTTAAAAAGATAAATAATCCCTTTTATTACCCATTCCCTAGTTTTGCATAACCAACACAGTTATAATACAAGTTTTACCTCTGTGATTACCTTGTATCTAAGCCTCTGCAAACTGCCCCCTTATTTCAGTTCTTTTGACAGAATTGCATTTTAACCAATCGGTGCTGACTTCTAGGTAACTTCACGTGCATGAGCTCAATGTTATCTATATGACACATATGAACAAAAGCCCTGTAGTGGTGAAAAACTGTCAAAATGCATTCAGATTAGGGGTGGTCTTCAAGGTCTAAGAAATTAGCATATGGGCCTACCTAGGTTTAGCTTTCAACTAAGAATATCAAGAGAACAAAGCAAAATTGGTAATAAAAGTAAATTGGAAAGTTGTTTTAAATTGCATGCCCTATTTGAATTAGGAAAGTTTATTTTGGACTTGACTGTCCCTTTAAAAAGCCCTATTTTAAAACAAGCAAAGATTGGTTGGTATTAAAGGGATATGAAACCCAGTTTTCTTCTTTGATGATTCATATACAGCATGCAATTTCAAACAACTTTCTAATTTACTTTTATTATTAATTTTTGTTTGTCCTCTTGGTAACTTTTGTTGGGAAGCAGGGACGTAATGTTTAGAAGCTGGCCCATTTCTGGAGCAGTATAAGGCAGCAATTTGCTCTGTCTGAATAACAAAATAAAAATTTTGGATTTTATATGCCTTTAAGTTACCTAGATATCTTGATTCGATAAGTTACCTCAGTGACCACCTTTTTTCCTGGGTTTTTGTTCATCAATTAAAAGTGTTTAAATTAAACTCTTCCCCCTTCCCAACTTATTTAATAGCCATTAAAAATAATTAAAAAAAATATATACAGTATATGTGTGTGTATATATATATATATATATGTTTGTATGTATGTGTGTGTATATGTATATAACATAGGTCCTCAGTTAGAAACTAGTCTTTTTCTAGTGGTTTTGGTGCAGTATTTGTGGGGGAGAATTCCAGTAAGCGATAACATAAATCAATGAATTTCCTGTCTGCTTTAGCTTTTTTTTAAAAAAAAAAAATAGTTGCCATTCAATTAGCTCATATATGTATGTAGCATGTATGTGTGTATAAAATACTATATAGCAGTATGTGAGTATAACTAGTCTTCTATTTTCTAAAACATATTTAACTAAATAGTCCCATCACTAAGAAAAAAAACACAATGGACACATATGAGTGGTGCTACCCTGAGATTAAAGAGATACTCAAGTCAAATTTAAACTTTCATGATTCAGACAGAGCAGCGATTTTAAACAATTTTCCAATTTACTTTCATTAACAAAATGTGCAATCTTTATATTTACACTTTTTGAGTCACCAGCTCCTACTAAGCATGTGCGAGAATTCACAGAATATACATATATGCATTTGTGATTGGCTGATGGCTGTCACATGATATAGGGGGAATGGAAATATACTTAACTGAAATGTATCAGAAAAAAAAATCTACTCATATGAAGTTCAGACTAAGTGCTATTGCATTGTCTTTTTATCATGCATTTGTTGATTATGCAAATCTACTGTATTTACTGGTCCTTTAAGTAATCCTGTAGTCTACTGTACACCAAATTATTTTGTGATTGTGCCCACACAAATATTAGAGCAGAGATAAGCAAATTCCTGAATTTATCCATTTCCATTGTGTGTATAGATTTGTTTTATTTTAGAAACCAGCAAAAAGAAAAACACATTTTTTTTTTTAATGACATTACAATATTTTATTCTAAGGTAAAATGTATTATTTGCATCTTCAAAACACAACTTGTGGTCATACAACCTTTTAAAGTTATATACATTTGACAATGTCAATCACAGCAATTATGGGACAACACCACAGTCCAATTTTATCACTTTCTGTTGAGTATAGGAGAGTCCACAGCATCATTCCTTACTGTTTGGAAATACTGAACCTGGCCACCAGTAGGAGGTAAAGACACCCAAGCCAAAGGCTTAAATACCTCTTTCATTTTCCCCATCCCCCAGTCATTCTTTGCCTTTCATCACAGGAGGATGGCAGAGAAGTGTCAGAAGATTTTGGAGTAGTTCCTTAGGAAGGGAATCTGCCCTTCGATATGGGACTGGAGTTTTAAGTAGTCTTGTCAGCCTCTCAGTGAGAGTATCGACGAAAGTTAGAGTCTGGAGATGCATGGAGAGTCTTTCTGTGAACCTATCTAGACTGCCTGCTAACAGCCTACAACAACTAACCTGCCTCCTAAGCAATCAGTGTTGACGAGTTTCACTGCCTGCTTGTTTTCTCACTCAAGTCCATGTCAGGAGTGATGCTACAAGACTGTCACACTTGAGAGGCTGTGTTTCTGTTCCACAGCATGGATTCTGGTAAGATTGTTTCAATTTTTACATATGTTGAAAACGCTAGAAGACAGGGTCACAGTGTGGCTCCTTTTATCTTAATAGAATCATGGGTTCATATCTTCTGAGGGGGATTATTGAGCAGTGGGGATTAATCAAATGTGATGCTTTGATTTTATGCTGCTTATGTGTGAGATGTTATTAGGCTCATATGCTGTTTGTTATGTGGCTGGAACGCACAGGTTTTTACTTTCACTTTGAGGGCTGCGCAGCTTGTAGCTTGGCGTGCTTTTTCTCATAGCAGGGGCGGTCCTGCCTTGCGCACCATGTGACTGGGAGTGGTCTCGCTTTCATTTCCTCTTTCCTGACCGAGCTGGCTGTCAGAGAAGACACTTTTTCTCTGCATTATCTGGGTCTAGGAGGTGGTGAGTGCCCCAGCCATTGGGAGTAGAAAGGTGCTGTTTTTTGAGAAATAAAGATTGTTTAATTCTGTGTCCTGCTGTCATTAGCTTAAAGGGACACTGAACCCAATTTTTTTTCTTTTGTGATTCAGATAGAGCATAACATTTTAAGCAACTTTCTAATTTACTCCTATTATCAAATTTTCTTTATTCTCTTTGTATCTTTATTTGAAATGCAAGAATGTAAGTTTAGATGCCGGCCCATTTTTGGTGAACAACCTGGGTTGTCCTTGCTGATTGGTGGATAAATTAATCCACCAATAAAAAAGTGCTGTCCAGAGTTCTGAACCAAGAAAAAAAGCTTAGATGCCTTCTTTTTCAAATAAAGATGGCAAAAGAACGAAGAAAAAATGATAATAGGAGTAAATTAGAAAGTTGCTTAAAATTGCATGCTTTATCTGAATCAAGAAAGAAAAAATTTGGGTTCAGTGTCCCTTTAAGCTATGGAGGATTCTGAGATATTAGAGGGTACTCCCTCTATTCCAAATAGTAATACCTGTTTATATTGTGAGGAGGCTTTGGTATGCCCACCCTCTCAACTATGTTCCACATGCCTTGACAACGTTATTCGGTCAAAGAAGGTTAACCCTTTTAGTACCACTGAGCCGTCCACCTCTGAGGACTCGCCGTCCTGTGAGGTGCATACCCAACCTTCATCTCCTTCTACACATGCAGCTTCCCATAGCACGCTTAATCCTCCATCTGGATTGGGCCTTTTACCATCAGATTTTACAGTGTAGTTAAAAATGGCGGTGTCTGAGACCCTCTGTGCTTTACCTCGTCCTGCTAAACACAAGTGAAAGGTTAAACATAGCTCTCCTGCCCCGGGGTCATCATGTAATTTATTGGATTTCTCTACTCTGTCTAAGTTATCCGAGGATGAGTCGCACACTGAGGCTTTAGAGGGTGAACTTTCTAGGACGGAGTCTGCTGCCTTTAAGCCTCCTGCTGCGGAGGAACCAGCCTTTAGGTATAAGATTGAACACTTACGTTTTCTTCTAAAGGAAGTCCTGTCTACATTAGAGGTTCCAGAGGCCAAGCTGCCTGATGAACCTTTGATTCCTAAATTAGACAGAGTTTACGAGGACAGGGTAGTACCTTTAACTTTTCCTGTGCCTGTAAAGATGCCGAACATTATTAAGAACGAATGGGACAGAATTGGATCTTCCTTTTCCCCTTCGTCTTCCTTTAAAACATTATTCCCGGTCCCGGACTCCCAATTGGAGTTGTGGGGATCCGTCCCTAAGATGGATGGCGCTATCTCTACGCTTGGCAAATGTACTACCATACCACTTGAGGATAGCTTGTTGTTCAGAGAGCCGATGGATAAGAAGATGGAAACTCTTCTAAGAAAGATGTTTCAACATATGGGATATTTATTTCAACCGGCAGCGGCCATTGCCGCGGTTGCTGGCGCAGCTACCTACTGGTGCGACTCTTTATCGGAATTGTTCGAGGTGGAGGGACCCCTCGAACGTTATCTAGGAAAGATTTAAAGCCTTGAGAATTGCTAATTCTTTTATCTGTGATGCAAACATGCAGATTATTCGCCTAAATGCAAAGGCTTCTGGATTTTCGGTTCAGTCCTGTTGGGCACTCTGGCTGAAGTCCTGGTTTACGGATATGACTTCTAAGTCCAGACTTCTTTCCCTCTCCTGTAAGGGAAAGATTTTATTTGGTCCAGGCCTGGACTCCATTATCTCCTTGAATACAGGGGGCAAGGGTGCCTTCCTACCGCAAGATAAAAAGAAAAGTTGAAGGGACAAGTTTCTAATTTTTGTTCCTTTCATTCTAATAAATCCCAACGACAGCAACACTTTGCTAAGCCCGAGCAAACCAAGAGTACTTGGAAGCCGGCTCAGTCCTGGAATAAATCCAAGCAGAGCAAGAAGCCCCTCGAGACTAAATCGGCATGAAGGGGTGGCCCCCGATCCGGCGCTGGATTGTGTAGGGGGCAGACTGTTGATCTTTTCAGATGCTTGGTTCAGGGACGTGCAGGATCCATGGGTCCTGGAGGTCATAGCTCAGGGATACAAGATAGGTTTCAAGTCTCATCCACCCAAGGGCAGATTTCTCCTCTCAAGCCTGTCTTCCAGACCAGAAAAGAGGGAAGCCTTTCTGGGGTGCGTGCGGGATCTGTCCTCCTTAGGGGTCATTGTCCCAGTACCTATCGCAGAAAGAGGTTTGGGATACTATTCAAACCTTTTCGTGGTCCCAAAGAAGGAGCGAACATTCCGCCCGATTCTGGACCTAAAGTGCTTAAACACATTTCTAAATGTCCCTTCGTTCAAGATGGAGACGATTAGGTCCATCCTTCCCTTAGTTCAGGAAGGACAGTTCATGACCACTATATATCTGAAGGATGCTTACCTTCATGTTCCAATCAACAAGGTTCACTTCCAGTTCCTAAGGTTTGCGTTCCTGTACGAGCACTTCCAGTTCATTGCACTTCCGTTTGGTCTAGCTACTGCTCCAAGAATTTTTACAAAGGTTCTAGGGGCTCTTCTAGCCGTTGCCAGAACCCAGGGTATAGCAGTAGCTCCCTATTTGGACGATATTCTGGTACAAGCACCATCTTTTCGTCTGGCTGAGGGCTATTCGGAATCTCTTCTCTCTCTTCTTGATCTCATAGATGGAAGATAAACCTAGAAAAGAGTTCTCTTATTCCAAGCACCAGGGTGGAATTCTTGGTTATTATAATAGACTCCATATCCATGAGGATATTTCTAACAGACCAGAAGCGTTGCAAGCTAGCTTCGGCATGTTTTGCCCTCTGGACCTCCTTAAGGCCCTCTGTGGCTCAGTGTATGGAGGTGCTTGATCTCATGGTGTCCAGCATTGACATCATTCCCTTTGCCAGGTTCCGTCTCAGATCATTGCAACTGTGCATGCTGAGGCAGTGGAACGGCGATCATTCGGATCTGTCTCAACAGATTTCTCTGGACAAAAGGTTGAGATAATCGCTCTCTCGGTGGCTCTGTCCAGATCATCTGTCCCTAGGGACATCATTTTCAAGACCATCCTGGGAGATTGTGACTATGGACGCAAGTCTATCAGGATGGGAAGCTGTTTGGGGTGCCAAGAAGGCACAGGGCCTGTGGACTCAGGAGGAATGCGCTTTCCTGATTAACATTCTGGAACTTCCGGCAATCTTCAATGCTCTGAAGGCTTGGCCCCTTCTGGGTTTGTCCCAGTTTATCAGATTCCAATTAGACAATATAGCTCCCTAGCAATGAGGGAAGTATCTCGGATTCTGGAGTGGGCGGAGGCCACAGCTGTTCGCTGTCAGCGATTCACATTACGGGTGTGGATAACTGGGAAGCGGATTTTCTCAGCAGACAATCCTTTCATTCGGGGGAATGGTCTCTCCATCCCAAAGTGTTTGCGGAGATATGCAACAGGTGGGGGACCCAAGAGATAGATCTAATGGCATCCAGTCTCAATACCAAGCTACCCAGATATGGACCGAGGTCCAGGGATCCTCAGGCAGAACTAATAGATGCGTTTCTCCAGGATGGACTGGAGAAGGGCCTTTCTGCCAGTCCCCTAAGGGGACAGATTTCGACCCTGTCTGTTTTACTTCACAAGAGGCTCTTGGAGCTTCCAGATGTACAGTCCTTTTGTTAAGGCTCTGACTAGGATCAGACCTGTGTTTAGATTTAAGGCTCCTCCTTGGAGTTTAAATCTTGTTAAGGTTTTGCTTGGGCTTCGTTTGAGCCTATGAATGAAATTTTCATTAAATTGTGTCCTGGAAGGTTCTTTTTCTACTGGCTATTGCTTCTGCTCGAAGAGTATCTGAGATTGCCGCCTTACAATGTGCGTCTCCTTATCTGGTGTTCCATTCTGATGAGGCTGTCCTACGTACTAAGTTAGGTTTTCTTCCTAAGGTTGTGTCAGACCACAACATCAATCAAGAGATTGCGGTTTATTCCTCTTCGAAGGAACGTTTGCTTCTTTATGTGGATGTGGTTCGCACCTTGAAGTTCTATCCTCAGGCTACTAAGGATTTTAGACAAACTTCTTCCTTGTTTGTTGTCTATTCTGGAAAGCGTAAGGGTCAGAAGCTCTCTTTGACTTCCTTATCTTTTTGGTTAAGGAGTGTTATCAGTTTTACTTATGAGACAGCGGGACATAAAACTCCTCAGAGGATTACGGCTCATTCTACTAGAGCAGTGGTTTCCTCTTGGGCCTTGAAGAACAAGGCCTCTAAGGATCAGATTTGTAAGGCGGCTACCTGGTCCTCCTTACATACTTTTTCTAAATTTTACAAGTTTGAAGTTTTTGCTTCGGCTGAAGCAGCTTTCGAGAGAAAAGTTTTGCAGGCTGTGGTGCCCTCAGATTAGGGTTCGCCTCTATTTTTGTACCTCCCGTTATCATTCAGTGTCCTCTAGAGCTTGGGTATAAGTTTCCCAACAGTAAGGAATTATACCATGGACTCTCCTTATATTTAGAAGGAAAACATAAATTATGCTTACTAGATAATTTTTTTTTTTTTTTTAAAGTATTTTATTGGTGAAGTACATACTTTCATACATGAAAAACATAAAATACATCATCAAATATGATTATAAATGTAACATTTGAGAAATCATCTTTTATGAAATTAAATACGACAGAAAAAAAATAGTCTAAGCTACATCTCTTTCTTTTTTTTTTTTTTTTTTCACATTCTGCCTTCTCGTACTTCAGATTTTTATTAGTTTTTTGTAGGGAAAAAGACAAAAAAGTAATCAGACAAAGACAAGAAAAAAAAATAAAAAATAAATAAAAAATAAATAAAAAATAAATAAATAAATAATAATAAGTGGAAATACAACGTACCGAACCCCTACCACACCCCTGGAACCCCCACTCTTCCCTGATGGCAGTTATCTACTTCATCTATTTTTGATCCTCTATCCACTGTTGTGGGAGAATCTCTCCCGCAATCAGTGACAAAAACGATGTAGAATTTGTTAGAGGGGCAATGAATTGTTTTTGTAATGCCAACGGCCACTTTTGAATTACCTTTAACCATTTCGCGAAATATCTTTTGAGATATTTTTCTGCTGATAATTTTTTATCATATAATTCTATCCTCATTTGCAATCTAATTACACTTACGAATTCAGCTATACCAGGGGCTTTTGCTAACTTCCATTTCTTAAACACTAACATACGAGCTGCTAGGATAGCTGTATTAATCAGCTGTTGATCCCCGGCTTACTAGATAATTTAATGTCCTTCTGTATAAGGGGAGTCCATGGCCCTCTCCCGTGTTCTCCGATGGGCGGCCCTCAAAATTATATTTTTGTTTTGGCACCATTTATACCCTGATATTTCTCCTACTGTTCCTTGTTCCCTCGGCAGAATGACTGGGGGATGGGGAAAGTGGGAGAGGTATTTAAGCCTTTGGCTGGTTTGTCTTTGCCTCCTCCTGGTGGTCAGGCTCAGTATTTCCCAACAGTAAGGAATAATGCTGTGTACTATCCCTATACAGAAGGAAATGAAATTATCTGGTAAGCATAATTTATGTTATTACCTACCTCTCCAGTGTACACTAACTTGAACTGTTAAGCATGTGATATTGGTTTCCATCACACAAACTCTACATACACAAATAAGAACACCAGAAATAAGTCTGGGATACAGTAAAATTTATAATAGAGAATGAGCTGTCCCTCAAGTAAAGAAGGACACAGCATGTTACACCATCTGATAAAGCCAATCACTACACCAGAATGTATACAGTTAGGGCAGTTTAGACAAATTGTGGATGATTTTGTTTAGTCACAGTTAAAGGGCCATGATACCCAAATGTCGAAACACTTAAAAGTGATGCAGCATAGCTGTAAAAAGCTGACTAGAAAATATCATCTGCATGTCTCTATGTAAAAAAGAAAGATATTTTACCTCAAATATTCCTCAGTAGCCACATCCCATTGTAAAGGACTTCTAAGCAGCAAATCAGTATGTCTGTCCCGGGACAACTAAGGGAGTGAGCCGGTCTTATTTCCCTATTCAGTTTAAGGAAGTTTACTATGAAATCTCATGAGAGTTAAGTCAAATCTCATGAGATCACAGTAAAAGAGTTCATGACCTCAGCACTGTTGATGCTGATTGGCTGCTGTTCATTTCTTATGCTTTTTTTTTACCTGCAGCTGGGCAGCAGCCGAGTATAACTTTTTACACAGAACTTACTCTGCTGAGCTGAGGAGATTGTGAGGTAAAATATCTTCTTTTTTTACATAGAGATGCTCAGGTGATATTTTCCTGTCAGCTTTTTACAGTTATATTGCATTCGTTTCAAGTGATTTCGCATATGAGTATTATATCCCTTTAAACTTGCATACAGCATGATGTCATATATATATATTTTTTTTCTTCAGTAGATCTTGCACTTGTAAAAATCTAGTTTACAGATATATGCAAAAATGACAAAAGCTACTCCTAGGAATAAAAAAAGGGATTTGTCATGTATATTTTGCATGTTCTCAATTCTGTAGTCAATTTAGGATTTCACATATGGCATCAACTCACCTTCCCAAAATTCTATACACACATTTTCCAATAAAAGTTGGTAACTAAAAATTAGAAAATAATTAATTTTTTCAATTTTGCAGTTGCAGAGAATGAGTAGAAATAAAAAAAAATATCAAAGTAATAATTTTTTTTAATCAATTTTAAACCCATAGAGGATTCGGTTTTCAGAGAGGGATGACTGAAAGTGCCAACATTACATTTTCATGATCCTGACAGAACATGCAGTATAAAAAAAAATTCTAATTTACTTTTATCAATTTTTTTAATTTTGTTATTCTTTGTTAAAGAGATTTTATAGATATACTCAGGTCCAAACTCTCTTAGCCTACCAAAAAGCAAAACAACTGATATAAAAAAAAGTTGTACATGCAAATCATTCTATATGAAAGCCCCACAAACCCATAAGACACATCTAGCCTATCAGAATTGTTCTGTGTGCCCTTGTTACTGCTAAGACTTTCAGTAATTTATTATTCAAATAGCAGCTCTGCACTTCTTGTTAGATAATTAAGTATGTGTATTCACACCAAATTTGTCAAATTTGTGTAGTATCAATTGTCATTAAGTTCATGAATCATAACTCATTTTTAACTAAACAAAGTATTTCATTTTGAATCTTTCCTTTAGCATTAGTGTGCGTATACTGTAAAGCAAACCACCTCTAGTCCTGCCGTAATTGACTGTCATTTATTATAAAAAAAGGTTGGATGCCCCTGTTCTACATAGATTTTCCATAAAATCTCACGTATTTTTATACTCACAATTGTTCTTGTTGCCGGTTAATGGCATCTCTAAGAATGAACAATCAGAATGGCAATACTGGAGCCTCAAAAAGCGATATCAATAACTTTATTTGGACATAGTCTGACCAGCAACAAAACAAACTGCTGCGTAATGCAGCATATCTGTAAAAAACTGACTAGAAAAATATCACATGAACATCTCTGTAAAAAAAAAAGAAGATATTTTACTTCCAAATGTTTTACCTAAGTGATCTGTGAGTAGTTTTGTTTCATCTGCATTATTAAAAAAAATCTTCCTATCAGTATCATCAGTTCACACTTTGTTTTACTGTGGTCTTGTGGGATTTCACCATAATCTTGCTAGATTCCATAGTAAACTTCCTTATGCTCCTTTGCAAGTCTCAGGACTAGCATCCTGATTGGAAATTAAAGTCCTTTTACAATAGGATGTGGTTACTGAGGAAATGTTGAGGTTGTAACAACACAGTACCAGCCACCTCAGTAAGTCACAATCACAGGGGAAGAGGCTGAAAGCTGATTGATGCTATAACACACATGTTGTCAGACCAGAAAACTAAGACTGATTACAAAGAGTCTCACGCCAAATCTCTGACAAATATAGGAAATAATTAAAAAAGGGTAAGGTACCCATTCTATAGACCAAGGCTCCTCACTCCACTGCTGGTGCAGGTATGCTCAGTAAGCGATCAGTCCATGTGCATCTGTGAAAAGATATAGAGGTTGATTGTAGAAACAACAATAAGAATACACGTACAAGAGTTAAAAAACAATATGAAATATGTGAAATATCTCCGTGTGTTTCTCCTCTGCAGTCGGACTTGCGTCGGACTGAATTCTGAAACCACGTTCAGGTAATGTGGTTTCAGTCCGACGCAAGTCTGCTACCTGCCTTCACGCTGCCCTGCTCACCGGATTTGGTAGAAGCATTAGGAGTCCTAGCGGTTACAGGCAAAGACGGACATTCGTTTGCAGAGGAGAAACACAGTGACCTTTCACATATTGCATATTGTTTTTATTATTATTACCCCGCTAAAATTAAGCTTTTAAATAACAATGAAACAATTATGCTAAACACTCCGATAGAGGCCAAGGCCTACTTAGATCAGCATAGGCCGGATACCAGTTAAAAGGCTGGGGAGTAGAGGCAGGAGTGAATCATGCAAATCACAAATAGGCTTACATATTTGGACCATCGTATGATAAAGGGGAACAAGAAATCAAGATTCCCACACATGTTTTCTCCTCATAAGCAAGCTTACATAGCTAGATATGATGAGGGAGCGAGACTAGGAGGAAGGGGGGGTTTCTTTTCTTTCTCCCCTTCCTTATTCCCCCCTTTTTTTTTTTTTTTTTTTTTCTCCCCTTTTTTCTCCCCTTCTTTCACGAGGCCTATAGATAATGACACAAATAGACTAAAATGACCTTAAAGGTCATGTCATGGAACGTGGGCGGTATCACAAACCCAATCAAACGTAAAAGAATTTTAACACACATAAATAAACACAGAGCTGATATTAATTTACTACAAGAAACACATTTATCCGAACAAGAACACAAAAAATTAAAAGTCAACTGGGTCCAGGAGATCATATCTACTCCATGTGCATCACGAAAACGTGGAGTAGCTATACTCATCCGGAAAAATCTGGATTATGAAATTATTTCTCAGGAGTTAGACCCTGGGAAGCGATATATTATTATGAGAATAAAAATCGCTTCAATCGTTTATACGATATGCAATGTATACGGCCCCAATAACTATGATGAGTTGTTCTGGGTAAAATTGAAGGCTAAATTGTTCTATTATATGGACACTATCATGATAGTTGCAGGGGACTTCAACCTTGCAGCAACCAATATAGACCGTCTGAACACTAACAATACAAAACCAATTAGAACTCCTCAAAAAATATCTAGAATATTACGAACTTTTTGCAATACACTCCAATTACAAGATATCTGGCGTCACAAGAACCCTAATATAAGAGCTTACACATGTGAAGCTAAACATCATAAAACATTTTCACGAATTGATTTTTTTCTGGGTTCAGTCAGGGTGCTCGGGAACTGCATGAACGCGCAGATAGGCGACATTATCATTTCTGACCACGCCCCCATATTTTTAGAAATTAAGCACAGCAACACCTCCTTTGAACCCGCAGGTGGATATACCTTTCCCCGCTATCTATCCAGCAATACAGGAGTTTCAAAAACACATTCAAGCGGTGTGGCGAGAATATAAATTACAGAACAGTTCATATAACCACAAATCGGAAACTTACTGGGAAACAGCTAAAGCAGTAATCAGGGGTGAGATTAAAAAATATACATGCAGGATCAGGGCCAAAACACGCTTAAGAGAGAGAGAGCTATCAAATCATCTTAGAAACACCTACAATTTGTACATTACCGACCCTAACCAATCACATTGGCAGAAATATTGTAAAGCCAAATTAGAATGGGATACAACATCACTTAAGAAAGCTATGACACAAGAAAACCAACAAAGGGCTAAGTTTTACAGATTCGGTAGTAAAGTTGGGAAACTACTGGCAAATTGTGTCAAGATACACCAAGCACATAAACCTATAAAAGCCATTAAGATTGGGGAGAAAAGATTAACTGAGTCAGAGGATATTAAGACCGGATTCCATGAATTTTTTAAGAGATTATACTCCGACCCATATATAGATATTCAGAACAAAGAGAAGTTCTGGGGAAATATCCAGGTCCCAGTTCTACCCCGACAAGTTGCAGAAAAGCTTAATCAAATCATAACTAACACCGAAGTAACACAAGCTATAGACAGACTTAGACTGGGGAAAGCTGCCGGCCCTGACTTACTCCCGGCCGAAATGTATAAAATACTGAAAGATGAGGTCGCAACAGCACTAACGAATCTGTTCAATGATTATCTAGGCAAGGGCAAGACACCTTCTAAATATTTTACTGCATCAAAAATCATACTAATCCCAAAAAAGGGAAAAGACCCAGAAATAGCTGATTCATACCGCCCCATATCACTCCTAAATGTCGATTATAAAATTTTCACTGCAATTCTGGCACATAGATTAAAACCCATTCTTGAAGCCCTAATACATGTGGACCAGGTCGGCTTCATGGCACAGCGGAATTCAATGGCCAGTATTAGGAAAAATTTTTTGCTAATTGACTTCCTACATGCAAATAAAACCCACCAACAGGCCGACCCAGCTATCCTCTCTCTCGATGCCCGAAAAGCATTTGATTCGATTACCTGGGACCACTTATTCCATGCCATGAAACAGTTTGGATTTATAGGGAACTTCCCCACTTGTATTAGGGCATTATATTCAAATGCATCATCAATGTTATTGGTAAACGGCTCACTCACAGATTCTTTTGATATCAAGACAGGTACCCGTCAAGGGTGTCCAATTTCACCACTATTATTCAATTTGGCATTAGAACCTCTAGCATTAATGCTAAAAACTCAACTAGAAGGGCTTAACATAGGCGATAAAGCTTTCAAAATCCTGCTTTACGCAGACGACGTATTAATTTTTCTCAAAGATCCCCAAGCCGAGATTCCCCATATATTAAAGACTATCGAAGTATTTGGTTCGTTCTCAGGCTACAAAATTAATATTAACAAGTCTGACCTACTTTGGCTAAATCCAAACCCGCAAATAAATTATACGCCTCCATTTAATGTTGCAGAACACTACATTACATATCTTGGTATTAAAATTAGTAGAAATCCATTAGAATGGTATGAACAAAATTTCGCACCACTTTTAAACAAAATTGAAGCAGATCTGTTGAACTGGACGAAAATTCCCCTCTCACTAACGGCTAAAATTAACCTAATCAAGATGACCATATTACCCAAACTACTATATACCATGCAGAATACACCCCTTATACTAGCAAAAAAAGATATCAAGCTTCTGGACAAACGAATTAGGACCTTTTTATGGGGCATGGGTAAGAACAGGGTCGCACTCGACAAATTGGCTCATCTTAGACAATATGGTGGACTATCATTCCCCATATTCGCACTCTATAATAATATCTGTTTGGCTAAGGTCGCCATGGACTGGATCACGGAAAGATCTTATATTGCTTCACTTGAAGTTGAACAAAAACTAATCTCCCCTTATTCATTAATTGCGCTATTACACTGTCCTATTAAAGCACTCCCAGCTAAGCTCAAGACTAAATGCACCATAGTAAATGTCATCAAAGCATGGCAATACATTCGTTTATGCATGAACGACAACCCCCAAATCTCTGAGCTAGTACCTATTGCCAAGAATCCATGCTTTAGTCCTGGATTAAGTAATAGAGTATTTAAAAGATGGGCAACACAAGGTCTCACTCACTTAATTCATCTTCGTGATACTGAGACCACGAACATACACACTTTTATCTTTCTTAAAGCCAAGTTCCAACTTCTGAATAGAGATTTTTATGCGTACTTGCAAGTGCGACATTGGTATAATGAACTAGTTCAAAATCAAACGGGTCACTGGCTCCATCCTGGCATAAGAATGGGCCTTTCCTTATACAAAGCAGGAAAGCACTCTATCAGTTACTGGTACAGAATGATATTAGTACAGAAAGGTGAAGCCAATCTGGTAAGAATCCAGGCTAAATGGCTAAGTGATATTCCCACAATAGATATCGAACAGCTGAAACACAGTACAATAGTGGCGGAGCATGCTACTCTATCGGCGTCATGGCGCGAATCACAATTTAAAATTTTAAATCGCTTTTACATAACTCCCGCAGATATAAATAAATGGTATGATCAAACGTCAAAGTTATGCCCAAGATGTAGATCCGTGATGGCCGATCTGGTTCACATGTTTTGGTCATGCCCAAAAATCTTGCAATTTTGGAAACGGATACAGTTTTGGTTGAATCAACTATTTCACGCACAAATTACCTTATCACAAGCCAATATATTCTTCCTTCTAACAAACACCACTCACGAGATGCGCAATAATAATTTTATCAATACTGTAATATTGGGCGCCAGATATCTTATATTAAAAAACTGGCAAGCGATGCGTCCACCCACACTTAACAATCTTACACATCTACTCCATTCCCAATATATAATAGAACAGACGGACAATTTTAACAATGGACCCCAGCAACAACTCAGCTTTGAAAAAAAATGGTTAGTTTTTATTCAAAAATACAGGCATAATATATAAAAACTAACCAGTAGCGATCTCCCTTCCCTTCCCCCCTTTTTTTTTTTTTTTTTTTTTTTTTTTTTTTCTTCCCCCTTTTCTTTTCTTTTCTCCTCCTTTGTTTCTCTCCTTTCTTCTTTCTTAACTCAGCAAGACTCTCATAATATTAAGTTAGGTCATGTGTTAACTGATAACTGGAGGGCATATAACTACATAAAATGTTAATTAAACCTGGTAAAATATAACAGGAGTCACCCCAGCACACACGGAGGGCATAAAAGATGTTGTATAGGTATAGAAATGTTATATATCATACAAATTAAGCTTTGCTATAATATCACATAAAATAAGTGCTGGAACTTTTGTATACCGATATGTTCTGCAATATTTGATGTATGAATCTGTTAATTTTTTTTTGTTGGTGTTGAGAACACTCTGTAATAATTGGTAACAAACTGTTATGTTTCTTTGTATGCCCTTCAATAAAAAATAAATACAAAAAAAAAAAAAAAAAAAAAAAAGTTACCCATTCTATAGACCAAGGCTCCTCACTCCACTGCTGGTGCAGGTATGCTCAGTAAGCGATCAGTCCATGTGCATCTGTGAAAAGATATAGAGGTTGATTGTAGAAACAACAATAAGAATACACGTACAAGAGTTAAAAAACAATATGAAATATGTGAAATATCTCCGTGTGTTTCTCCTCTGCAGTCGGACTTGCGTCGGACTGAATTCTGAAACCACGTTCAGGTAATGTGGTTTCAGTCCGACGCAAGTCTGCTACCTGCCTTCACGCTGCCCTGCTCACCGGATTTGGTAGAAGCATTAGGAGTCCTAGCGGTTACAGGCAAAGACGGACATTCGTTTGCAGAGGAGAAACACAGTGACCTTTCACATATTGCATATTGTTTTTTAACTCTTGTACGTGTATTTTTATGTTTTGTGCATTTTAAGTGTTGAGTAAAACCTTTACCCTTAGAGTGGCTTTTGCGCTCGTGTCTTTCTTATTGTTGTTTCTACAGTACTTTGTTGGGAGGCAGTTCACAGATACCCTCTGTTTACACAGAGCAGCAGCCTTATAAATATCCAAACAGCATTTTGGAAGAAACTGTGTCCTTATATCCTGGGATTATACAGACAAATATTGTATTCTATACTACCACAGGACTATCCTGATATTAAGGTTGGTGTTGTACCTGAAAAAAAGACTCTTTATCTGGACATAAACTTAGGTCACTGACCAATATATCACGATCATTGCATTTAAAATATCATGTGGATTTGAATGAAATTTCACACTGCAAATACCATGTGGAATTAATCTATATATACAGTATATATACTTGATTTAGTTTCACTTGTATTGGGAAGTACAACAGTTTTCGTTGATTTGTTTATAGAGGTTGATTGGACATAGGCTCTAACTGCCACCTTTGACTGCTGTATGCATACCGTATTGAAATGAAGCATGAAATATTCTCACACTGCCTAGTCTAACGCCATGTCCTTTGTGACAATAAAACACCAGTGATGCTTCTTGTGTCCCCTCAGTGGTTCCTCCATACGACAATTAAACACCCTACTCTACCCATGAAATTCAAAAGCCTCAGTAGGAACTTAAGTTGCCTAAACTGAATGCACCCAGCTGAGACAGCTGACTAATTGCCTCTAGCATGAGATACACTTTGCCCAAAGATCCCCTATATGTTATGGATAAGGTGTTTATCAAGATCCCTAAAAATGTCAGACAAATACATGGGCTCTGAGTCTTATCCTCAGCCACAGAAGCCTTAAAGTCTGTTAAAAGATTTGCGCACTGTTGAGTCCCAGGGGCCCCTACCAGCAGAAAATCATCCAGAACGTTGAACCTACTACCAAAACCACTGCCAAGTGCAAGAATATACTGACAGTCTCAAAATATACACAAGAAATACAGCAGCCCATTGGCAAACACCTTTCCACATAGTACGGGCCCTCAAAGACTGACCCATCCCTAGAGACTGCTAAATACCCAATGCCTGATCAAAAGATTGGTAGTGCATGGAGCTCAGCAGATGAACAATAGCATAATTTAACCAATCTGCTCTTCAGGTAGGAAAGATGCCTCCCCTATTCTTCGGTA
The DNA here is from genome assembly GCF_027579735.1 of Bombina bombina. Lineage (NCBI taxonomy): Eukaryota > Metazoa > Chordata > Amphibia > Anura > Bombinatoridae > Bombina > Bombina bombina. Next base: position 1,014,648,311 of record NC_069499.1, on the reverse strand, counting down.
CCACCCCCAAAGAGGATACCACAAGTCAGGAAATGGGGTTCATTAAATGGGCTGAGGATATGATCCAGAGTCAGTTCCTTAGCTGTTTTTTGAAAACAGTAGTAAGCAAAAAGAAACCCAAAATATCTATTATAATAAATGGCCAGGTATGTTTGTCCGATGCAGTCATGCGCATTAGAGACTGCATTGCAAGACAGACGTACCTGGCCTTAACCCTTTAACGACAAGCGCAAAAATGGAACTGGTCTTTAAGCTTTTGGGCCTCTCTCTGCCGTGATGTGGCTAAAAGTAACGAGATCGCACTTTTTCTGCATGCCCCATGAGTGGGGCAGTGCACAAATAGTCTTGTAGAGGTACCGAAGCATCGGGCAGGGTTGGTGCCGATCGTTGTTGGCATGGGAGTGTTAGGAGGGAGGCGGGTGGGTGGTCCATTGCTGGAGGGGGCAGGCGGGAGCAGGTGGAACCGCTGTGCTGCAGAAAAAAAAATGTTGAGATAGGGATAGAGAGATATAGGGATAGTGATAGAGATAGAGGGAGGGGGGTGGGAGCAGATGGAACCACTGTGCTGCAGAAAATAAAAATGTTGAGAGCAACAGGGAGGGGGAAGGAGGGAGGGGGGGATGAGGCAGAGGGGATACGAGTGGATGGGGGGATTAGAGGGTAGGGAAAGGTTCTTGGAGGGAGAGGTGGCTAAATGAGGGGGGGGGAGGGAGGGAGTTGGGCAGCTACATTCCTGGCCTTAAGGATGAGTGTGTGCTCAAGATAAAAGTGCACAATGCCTTAAGAATACTTGGAATACACTAACAGGGCAGGACATTTCAGACACATGCATTGAGCAAAGTTTCACAAAGGTGAGAGATTCTTCACTGTCAAATGAAATAAGAGAATCTCATACTAAATTGGTTCAGAATGCATATATCACGCCAAAACTGTTCCATAAGTGGAAGCAGGACACATCGGGCCTATGCCCGAAATGCTCAAATTCCAACCCAAATATAATACACATGATTTGGCAATGCCCCAAATTAGCAAAGTTTTGGGGTATGACTCAGAGATGGTTAGAGAAGAGCACAGGGGAGAAAGTCAATTTAACATCTGAAATGGTGATATTTTTACACTCACAGGCAAGGATTAAGAAACATACAGAGTTCATACATAATGTAATACTACACGCCAGGAGACTTATTCTTAAACTGTGGCTGACACAGGTCCCCCCACACCTAGTGCAACTTAAGGAAGCGCTGAGGAAGCAGATGACATATGAGCAAATAGACACCCAGGGAGACATAACACAGAGAACAAGAAAGTTCATGACCAAATGGGAACCCCTGATTGACACACTGGACATCCCACACCAAAAACAGATTATTTATCCTTTCAAGGACTCTGACTACATATTAAATGCACAACTGAGGGGAAAATAGAATATTTTCACCTAAAGCCCAGAAAAACTAAAGGCACTTGGATAGGTCTTGGGGAGGGGAACCCCGGAGGTGGTGCCTGAGGGAGAGACGGAGAGGTGAAATCTTTGAAGGAGATAAGTACTGGGAGGGAGGTGGAGAAGGCTATTAGATTAGGGAAAAGAGTTTAAACTCTCTCATGGCTTAAAGCATACTTGCCGATCAAGCGGTATTAGGAAAGTGTCAGATAGTTATCGGCGAAACCAATGGAGGAATCCAGTAAGGGGCTGAAGAAGGAATTTTGGAGAATAGATGATAACAAGATCAATAATTTCTTACTAATGTATTTAATACATAGCCTTACGATAGCAGCTGAAGGAGAGAGAGGAATAGGGAGAGTGTGAGGAGACTTGGAGGTTACGGAGAATTTGCTTAAAAATATAAAACCCAGTGTTGCTGCAGTGATAATGCCTGTTGATATATTGTATATTGCTGAATAGACCTGTAATTTTCTTTTCTGATTGTCACTGTAAGTTGTGCTGGAAAAAATAAAGCTTTTTTTTTTTTAAAAAGTGCACAATGCCTTCTTAGAGGTATATTTTTTTCCTTACACATTTTGGCCAGTGTACACGGGCTTTAACACTAGTACCATATAAAGCAGTGATTTATAAGATCTGATCAATAGACAAAAAAAATACAGAAATATGTTTGCTTGACTGATACACATATAGATCTGTAATTCTTAACGGGATGTGAAACTCCATTTGTTTTCTTTCATGATTCATACAACTTTAAACAACTTTCAAATTTACTTCTATTATAAAATGTATTTAATTCTCATCCTTTGTTGAAGAAGTTGTAATGCACTATTGGGCAAGGGCAGAACTAACAATGGTGCAGCAGGTGCAGTGGCACTAGGGCTCAAGTGCTGGGGGGGCCCATAGCAACCAGTTTAAACATAAGTGTGTGCCTATGTGGTCATTATCTGTGTATTGATACTTATTATAAGCCTGTGAGCCCAGCTGTTTGTAGTTCACCTTCATAAGAGCCGACTACAACAGTGCAATTCTTGACAGGGTCCTCTACCCATTTGATCCCTATAATGTTATCTTGTATACCGCCTATGTTTATAGCGCTGCAGAATCTGTTGGAGCTCTACAAATACCAGATGATAATAATAATTATACTGTGCAGCATACTCATGAGTATATAGACACATCATTCAACAGTGCAGTGTGATCATTATTAGTGTATAGATGTCTGTTTATATATATATGTGTGTAAAGTTACACCTGAGAGCTGGAGTTCCTGAGATCCAGGCATCTGCCTGCATATGGTGCTCTGGTTCCATATGAAGGCAGATTGCCTGATTATTACAGACAGTGACACTGTGTGTGTCCCCGTCTGTAACGATCAGCTTCTTGTGCTGGTAGAAGGTGTGGGAGGGGCCCTGCTCTACAGAATTTTTTTGAGGGAGGGATGGGAATCTAAACTACAGAAAAAAAGGGGAATGGGGAAGGTAGGGTTCATCACTACACTACAGGGAAAAAAAATGTACTGGCAGACATTAACTAAGATGGCCACCAGTAGAAAGAGGGAGAGGGTTAAATAGCTGTTTGGGGGGATAAGTGTGGTGGTAGGGTTGAGGAGTGATCAATAAACTATTACACTGTAAGGACAATAATAATAATTAAAAAAAAAGCAACAGAAAAGCAATGCATGTCTGCATTTTTTTTTATATGATCGAATCTGGTGGTCAAATAGTGGCATCAAATATACTAAAATGGGCCTAGATCAATACCTTGTGATGTCTACTTTAAAAATATATATCATTTTCATAGTTAAATCAAAAGCTCCATTTCTGTTTTTATCAGAGTGATTGCAAAAATGCTAAAAATTCTCTGGTACAAATTTTTCTCTGAAATTTCCGGTAGCAAAGGGGTTAAACCATTACCAATAGCAATTTTGTTTTTTTTTCATATTTCTATATTATGCCAACAAAATCAATGCACCTTGTAACATTCTCAATACAGATGGGGGAATTCCAAAACACAAAAGGTAGCAAAGTGTGAAGAGGAATAGATGTCCAAGTAAAATCTGAAACCCCTATAAAACAACAAAATGGCTCGTGCATAGTATAATTTTAAAAATTGCACATCCGAGTTCAGGAAAGGGAAATAGTTTCTCCTGGCAGCTACCTGTGATTTTCTTCTAATACTTTTGAAGAAATAAAAGGGTTCTATGGTTATTTGGGAAACACTGGTCTATAATAAATATAAGTTGCTTTCTAACTTGTTACCACTAGATGGCAGTGTCTCGCTGTCATAAGCTTTATTATTTATTTGGTCTAAGGGCATTTTTTTTATCACTTCTTGCATTCTCCCTCTATTTTTTCTCCTACAACTTTCCCATAAGTTCTTCCCTTTTCTATTTCCTATATGCATCTGTTTCTTCAGAAGCACAGTGGGCCAACTTGCCATTAATTCAGTTTAGCTGGGGCACTGTGAGCACTTATCACACCTTGCTGACACAGCTCCTCCTGTAAGTTTATTCTTTTTCTGGTGCTTTACTATATGTGATGTTATTACACCATTAGGCGCCCTTCTGTTCTATATCCTTGCTGGGCCCTTACAAAAACTTCTGCAGTGGAGACCTAAAATGTATGTGTGAGCCCATAGACTGTAAATAGACGACACTCTGAAATAGCGATAATCTAAATAATGAAGCGCAAGCCTACAGCCTGACCCATTGTATGGGCCTGAGAGCCTCTAAGAATAGCATGGTGCAGAGTCTGCTTACAATCTGTTAATAACCTGTCCAATACCAGAATACATCATAAACACACACCCTTTATACTGCATCTTTCATGATCACTTATTTATACCCTTTGAAATAAATGCACAACAACATTAGATTTTTGGCCAAAAAATGGAAAGGTCACATTTAACAAGATTTTGCCTTTATGGCAGAAATTTGAAATGAGAGCAATCTGTCAATCAATATCATTACAATAATTCAACTAATCGGATAACAAAATGCACCAGCATTTGAACATGAACTTGGGTCTCGCGTATCATGGGAGGACCACCAGCCCCTGTGGCTTGGCAAGAGGGGGAAAAGAGAACCCGCGGCATAACCTGCCAGAGGCTAAACCACCGAATCAGTACCCAGACTTAGTATGGGGAGGGATCCTCCCACCCCTCAATGCCCTGCTTACGTGCCAGACCCCAATTTCACCGCCATCAAAAGAGAGCTCATCATTAACTATACACTAACATACCAACCTTAACCACACCTATCCTATTCATACCCCAACACTATCTAAAAAAAACCCTCTTTACAGCCCAGGAAAACTAGCCCTATCTTACTCCAGTCATATGCATTCCTTTTGTTTTTTGTAAGGCGAGTGTATGACCCACCTACACAGAAGTGAGAAATGTTACAGAAGAAATAGTGCTAGGGTGCAAACAGCTGCCATAATGATGTTTACTGACACAAGGCAAACAATCTAATAGGTGCTTTAAAGGGACATGAAAGTCATAATTAAACTTTCATAGTTTAAATCAGTGGTGTCTCCAGAAATGAGCTCTGGGGCACCTCCAGGAGACCCACTGGTTATTTGTGGGCAGGACTGGGGCAGGAGGGCAGGTCCAGGTGGAGCTGGGGAGGGCACAGGCAGAGTGATGGTGGGATGGCGACGGGGATCATCACTGTTGGGGGGCACATGGGAGGGCCCAGCCATTATGTTGGTGGGGAGGCTAGTGCCCTACTGTCATCCCCAGGCAAAGCCACTGGTTTAAATACAACGTGCAATTTAAAGTGATTTACTTCTATTATCAAATGTTCTTTGTTCCCTTAGAATCCTACATTGAAAAGCATACCTAGGTAGGCTCAGGAGCTGGGATCTATCTGGTGATTGGTACTTACACACATATGCATCTTGTTAATGGCTCAGCTAGGTCCTAGTAGTGCTTTGCTTTTCTCTTTAGGGATATAAAAGTGCAAAAAAGGAAATGTTTTAATATGTTACAGCTTTTAATTATTGCACTATTACTTGCATATACCTATGTGTTTAACCGCTGCTGCAAAGGGATTAAACACATAGTTAAAGTCATCATCAGAGCTTGCTGAACACATCTGGTGAGCCAATGACAAGAGACAAATGTAGGGCCGTATTTTGGCCTAGACTAACAAACCACTTGGGGGGCAGCACTATTTGATTGTCACTACATGCACTCACTATACACACACAGCATAAACACACACACATATACACACACGCTCACATATAAAAACACGCGCACTTGAACATGAACATTTACTTTGTAAATGCCATGGAAAAAACTACACCCTCACCAAAAAATAGTATGGCAAAAAAAGGCCTAAAACCTTCAGCAGAATTTTGAGTGCATAGGGTAGCACAAAACCTAAATATGCCACTGGACAAATGTGTATAGCCGCCAATAACTAGCTAGGTCCCAGTACTGCAATGCAGCTGAAGAGCATATGTATAAAATACATTTGTAAAAGTGTTTTAGGGGAGAATGTATCAAGCTGCTGTGCAGTCTGTCAGTCCCTGCTTCTTATCCTAGCAGAGATAAATCACCTCAAACTCACTCATTTACTGTGATTGACAGGTTCTGCTCTTGCACGATTGCTGGCAAGAGAGCAAGGGCAACATTCCACAAGAGAGCTCTTGTTCAATCCTAAATTTCACTTAAAGAGATGCTGCATCACAAGTGGCGATTGCTGGCAAACAGGTTCTCTACTTGAAAAATTGTCTATCTGCAGCTTGATAAATGTTCCCATTAAACTTACATACCTTATCTAAAACACGAATTTTAATTTTGACTTTCATGTCCCTTTAAATACTGATGATAAATATCCTTTTATATAAAACATTTATGTGTGTAATATGTATATGATGTGAGAACAAAACCTCTTTGTGGTGTTAACTGACCATATAACTGGGTGACATTTCTCTAGCCACATGATAAAGTGCTACCCTGATGTTTTCTGGTTCTATAGCAGCAATCTGCCACCAGCTTGACTCATGTGTCAGTCTACAGGAAATTTTATTGTAAAATCATGTTAGATTTGTTAGCAAATAATAAAAAACAAACAAAAAACTTTTAATGTGGAACATTTAATAGAAACATGATTATTTTATAGATATTTTCTTCTTAAAAGGGAAGAGTCCACAGCTGCATTCATTACTTTTGGGAAATTCAGAACCTGGCCACCAGGAGGAGGCAAAGACACTCCAGCCAAAGGCTTAATACCTCCCCCACTTCCCTCATCTCCCAGTCATTCTTTGCCTTTCGTCACAGGAGGTTGGCAGAGAAGTGTCAGAAGATTGAAGGTAGTCTCTCATGGAGGTTAGTACTCTTCAAAATGGGACTGGAGTTTTAAGCAATCCTGTCAGCCTCTCAGTGAGAGCATGGAGGAAAGTTAGAGTCCGGAGATGCAGGGAGAGTTTTCCTGCGAACCCATCCCGACTCATATTAACAGCTCCTTGGTAATGAGCGTTGACGAGTTTCGCTGCCTACCTTTCTTCACTCAAGTCCATGTCAGGAGCGAGGCTACTATCTGTCACACTTGAGGGGCCGTGTTCCTGTTCCACGGCGTAGATTCCGGTAAGATTGTTTAATTTTATTTCGACATATGAATGTAATGTTAACGAATCAAGGTAGGATCCCAGTGGGACTCCTTTTATCTTAATAAGGAATCATGGGTTAATATCTCCTGAAGGGGGTTATTGAACAAGGGTGACTTTTAATCATGTTTGTTATATGGTTCTATCTGCAAATATGTAGCTATACTTAGGTTCATGGCCTTTACGGAACATAACGGCCTTCTTTTAATGACGCGATCTTCCAGATTGCATGCCCTTTTCATGACTGGCGGTTACGTTGTTTTTCACTTCTGTAAGCTGCCTGTGCGCGACAGAGAGAGTCTTGCTTGTGGGTTGTCTGGTTCACAGGAGGTGGTGAGTGCCCCAGCCATTGGGGGTGTTAAAGGGTGCCAGTTAGTTTTGTAATTTTTGTAATCCCAAGATTATGGAGGATTCTGATATGTGCGACACGGATGCCTCTGATACAGAGAATGTGTCTTGTGATGAATATGAAATGGCCCGGGTAATCAATGCCCATCAGTTATGTTCCGATTGCGGTTCTAGAGTACTCTCTTCTCCCGAAGCAGGGAGCTTAGAGTGCGTTGAGCCATCCGCCTCTGAGGTTCCCATGACCCGTGAAGCGAGTGCCCCAGTCCATTTCCTGGCTACGCAAGCAGGTGTCCCTATGGCCTTTACCCCTTCTCTGGAGGGTGGCTTGTTTCCTCCAGAGGTTATGGCACGGTTCCGCATGGCCATTTCTTTAGCACTGAATCATTTATATCTCCCAAGTGAAGTATTTCTCAGATACTGTTCGTGTTCTGTTAACCAGGGCCCGTCGAGCGTGGGATTACCCGATTCAGTTCAGCCTTCTGGGGAAGCGTTGGCCCCTGAGTTCAGGGGCCAGGGTCTTCAGTTGATCCGGCGAGGGATGATTTTGCCTTCGTGTTCTTTTAAGACATGTTTTGGCATTGTTGGAGGATCCCAGTCCTAGCAGGCCAAGGGATCCGAGGCCTTAGAAGCTGGATGGCAAAATGGATATGACGTTTGGGGATGAAGCCAATCTCCTTAACGTTGCCGTTTTTATTTTTCTATATGTTTTTCGGTTCCAATTCTGAGCTTTGGTGAATGGGGCTTTTAATTGGCTGGTCCTGTTGTCGTCCTCATTCACCTTGGGCGTTCACCTGATGGGTGCTGCCTTCATTTTATTTTTTTGATCCGGATAGATGTGTTTAATTTGTTTTTTCTTAAGCTCATATCTGTTAGATTTTCGTTTTTATGAACGTTCTTCTCTGGAACCGATACTTGTGATTTAGGTCATGTGGGCACTTCCTCTGAAGTTGTGCACTTGTTGAATAATAGAATTATGTTTTCTAGTTCATTTATCGATCCTTCGGGATGAATTTTCTTGGACCTTGGGCAGTTCTAGAGTGTCATTATACCAGGCAGGTACTGGTCAGTTAC